>NW_017306812.1:703192-709923 GCF_000935625.1 Nanorana parkeri
GTCCCCTCCCTTCCCACTCCAGACTTACCTTCCCTCTCCTGCAGGGCCCTCTTCCATGTGGGGTCAGGGAGAGGGTCCTCACACAGCAGAATGTGCTGCCTGGCGGTGCCTGCAGCAAATTCTACGGGACTAGTGACAGCCTCTCCAACCACACCGCGCACCCGCCCGTACATGCTGCGGGTGGCGGAGCAGCACAATCTCGGGGGCACAACCTCTTCTTCCTCGCTGGGCCCCCCCACCAGGCGGAACGCCAGGGCCCGGTCGCAATTGCGACCACTGCGACCCTGGTAGTTCCACCAATGTCCATATCTGTGACTTAAGATCTACTGACCAGGCACCCCTGCTGGACGGGGTACAAGAATGGAGTTGGAAATGAAAGTCAAATATTTAGATCAGGGATGGACAAATCCCAGGAGCTAAGTAGCCAATGTTCCTTAAAATTGACAGCTGGAACCTAACTTTTGAGGTTTCCTCTAGTTGTTATCAATATCTGGCTCCAGAGAAAATCAAGCTGGCTCCTGGCTTGGACAGACTGGCTCCTGGATTGGACAGACTGGCTAAAATTCCATATTAATTTGTCTTGTTTTAGATGCACTTTGTAGTTCGGAGTTTGATTCAGGTCCGCTTGACTTGTCCACCTTCCATCCCTCGCTCATAGACCTACTCTTCCTGTACAATGTGCCTAACATCCATCGATACATGCAAGGCATACGTCCACACGTACAAAGCACCCAAAGACGAGTCCAGGGGTGTGGAATGAAAGGCAGACACTTGTGAAAGTACAGTGGCCTTCAGTGAGATTAACAGGGAAGCAGGGAACACATCAATTCTGTCGTCCAGCAATGCAAAACAGAAGCGATGAGGCAATTTTTGGGGAGTGGAGAGACTTCCTATATTGTCTTTCCTTTATTTCCTCGATAGTCTTTAGGAGATAAAGTAAAGAGAAATCTTCTCAAGGACACATAGACAGCACAAAAAAAAAAAAACCCAATGGCCAATGACCCCGGACTTATCTCTACTCTCAATTATACCAGGACCACTTAAGGTGGCCCAAAGAGGTCTATGAATATTTCTCCTGTCTGCTGGGAGGTCATTGATCCCCAGACACCGGAGAACGAATGCAATTGGTAGTTAAAAAGTTGCATAGTTAAGATGAACAAAGGCACAAGTCCATCGAGTCCAACCTATAAAGGGAGGAAAAATAATTATATATATACCCACAATTCCACACAAAGGGGAATGGACTAAACCTGAAATCGCACTCCAGCGTTGGCGTCTTCAGTCCTTGTCTGGTTGTTTAATGTACCTTGAGCTTCTTTATTGTATCCAGTGGAAAGTCAATGGAGGAGGAGGAGATGGTTATCAGTAGGGAGGCACCGATGCCAGTTATTCAGCATTGAGTACGAGTAATTATATATTTTTTCAGTACTCGCCAATACAGGCAGTCCCCGAGTTACATACATCCGACTTACATCCGACTCCTACTTACAAACGGAGGCTATTACAGTACAGCAGGGGTAGTTGTAATGCTACCGCGCTCGTGCCGACGAGGAGTGCCCGCCTTTTTGGGTCTGGTTTGTAGTGCTGTACGTACATTACAGGAATTTGGTTCTTGTTAGACGTGCAGACGAGGGGTACCCGCCTCTTCTTCCGGGTCGCTGTGAGGTTTTTACTGCTATCTGTATCCTCATTAGAAAGATTTAATCTCACTTCCTGTCCTTGAGACAACAGGAAGTGTGAGGAAATCTACCCCTAGGAAGGGAAATTCACTCCTGTCAGAGTGATCATGTGTAAAAGGTGTCTCCTCTGAAGCTTTATCACCAATCCTTGTTTCCACGACAACCTAAAATGTTCAAAATCCAATTGTCACAGGGACAGAAAGTGAGGTGAAATCTTCTGAACAGGGGCACACACAGCAAAATAAACTTTACAGGGGGTTAACTTTTCCATATGCTATCCAAAACTAAAAACATTTTTGGCTGGAGTTACAATTAAAATATGTACCTGCTCCAACATACATACAAATTCAACCTACAGTCCTTATCTTGTTTGTAACCTGGGGACTGCCTGTACTGAATACTGGGCTATAGGGAGCCGCTGTGTGCGCTGACATGGCTGTTATAAACCAATGGAATGCTACGACACAGCTATCACGCGTGTTGTACCGATACCGGTTTACTTTGTTTACAAAACAACATTTATTTTACATTGTAAACCTTGAACACTTCACTCTTCTATAGTATTCAGGAAGAGGAACCCACAGCAACCAATCAGAAGTCACTAACCACCACAAGGCGATTCTGATTGGCTGCTGAGGGTGAAGTTATTCCGCTCATATTCTGCCTTCCCTGGCTCCGCCTTTCCCGTCTCATCAACATGAAAATGACATTTTATAAATCAAACTTTTCCCTTTTCTTTACATTATTTCAGACCCAGTGACATCATGACTGGGTGCCTGTTCTTCTCTATGCTATGCAGGGAGATCATGACCAAGGCATGGGAATAAAGCATCACTCCGGCTTTAGCAGGGCAAAGACAGTTGGGTGCTCGTCGGCTGGAGTGTGTCACAGGTCCAACCCAACAGGTATAAAGAGTAAAGAAAGAATCCGACCCCACTCCGCTCCACACTCACTCAGTTTATTGATCTGAGTCCTACCCAAGGTCCGCCCCCTCTGACATGTTTCACCCAATCCTGGGCTTAGTCATAGAGAAGGCTGGTGGGAGGAGTCGGCAGGGTGCTGTACCCAAAACCATCACAGCACCCTGCCACAGTACTCCTCTCCAGAGCCCTCAGCCCTGATGCAAGCAGTGGGCTGGACCTTAGGAGGAGTTATGCAAATATTAAAATGCCTGGCTGGGTTAATGGGCGTGGGCATTCCTAGGCAGCAACATTCTGACCTGAAATCCAACGAATGAAAGGGGCGGGTCCAGGGACAGTCAGGCTAAGGAGGAAAAGACTGGATGATGCTGGGCGTCCTCCAGCCAGGAAATGAGGCGGGCTCTATCTGACTTGCTGCAGCTTCTGATGCACATTGTGAGAAGCTCGCTGCGTGCGGTGAAATCAGAGTAAGAGGAGCCGCTCGTTACAACTGTGCAAGACTGAAGGGAAGTATTTAAAGTGTACCTAAATAGTGAAGGGTTAGAAGTTCTGTCTGGTTTTTTTTTCTTTCACATTTTAGTTCTGTGTCAACCTTGGCCCCGGGCTGAAAATTCTGAGTTGTCACCAGAACAAGAATAGAGGGGAAATCTTCCAATGGGGACACTGAATGAGACTGAAAGGGTGCCGTTCAGGTGAGAGGATTCCTTCTCCTCCGTGATGAAGTCATCACACAAGAGAGTGGCTTTTGTAGAATAATCCCGGGCCGGATCCTCCGTCTCAGTATGACGCCTTTCTCTTTGTCCGGATACATCCGCGCGCTAAGATGGTGCTCGGCGCTGCGTGCACGGGGACACAAAATGCCGTCCTCTGGCATGTGCAGCTGTCCTCCGACCGAGGACAACGGGGCCCCTCTGCTCATTCATCCGAGCTTTGTGCTCCTTTGTGCTCAGCTCTTCTGCACCGCCGGACGCTTCATTCCCCCTGACAACAAGAAGGACTTTGATGTGTTTAAAGCTGAACTCCGGCAGGATATATATATATATATATACACACAATATTGCCAAAAGTATTGGGACACCCCTCCGAATCATTGGATTCAGGTGTTCCAATCACCTCCATGCCCACAGGTGTATAAAATCCAGCACCTCGGCCTGCAGACACTTCTACAAACATTGGTGAAAGAAAGTGTTGCTCTCAGGAGCTCAGTGACTACAAGCGTGGTAAAGTGATAGGTTGTCACCTGTGCAATAAGAGTTATTCGTTTCGTTTGTTGGAGCATAGTGACATTAGAGAAGGAGAAAAAATATTTTTCCCCCTCAAATGTCACTTTTGCTGCAAACGAACGAAACGAATAACAAACTAATAAGAACAGAAAACGAAACGAACGTTCGTACTAAAGCTACCGAATTTCGTCCAAATCCGAATTGACTTTCACACCCGAATCCCGAAAAACGAAATAACACAAATCCGAATTTAAAACGAAACGAATTTTTTGGCAGTGCACATGTCTAGTCCATAAAGACATGGATGGGGGAGTTTGAGGTGGAGGAAGTTGACTGGCCTGCACAGAGTCCTGACCTCAGCCCCATAGAACACCTTTGGGATGATTAGAGCGGAGACTGCGAGCCCGGCCTTCTCCTCCAACATCAGTACCTGACCCCACAAATGGTCCAACATTCCCATAGACACAATCCTAAACCTTGTGGACGCTTTCCCAGAAGAGTTGAAGCTGTTATAGCTGCAAAGGGCGGAGCCAACTCAATATTGAACCCTACTGACTAAAACTGGGATGTCAATAAAGTTCATGTGCGTGTAAAGGCGTCCCAATACTTTTGGTAATATAGTGTGTATACTGTAAATATATATAATATTAAAAATAGGTGTAACTAATGCCGTACCCCATACTATACCATAACATAAACTCTGTATTGTCTTCATATTAATACACCGTAATTAAAAGCAAATTAAGACAAATAAACAGATGATCATTTCCAGGATAATACATGCTGCAGATCAGCAAAACAGTGAGTACACATTAGATTTTTTTTCTGGTTAGATGAGAGTTCTGGTTAGTTGAATACTGGATAAATGAGAGTTTTCTGTATAAGTGTATACACAAAAGTTCAGTTGAATTATTTGCTGAGGTTAAACAATACTGACGACTTAATACACAATAAGTGAATGTCATTAAAGGGCGTTTGTACCAACATGACTTCGCTTTCATAAACTGGATTGGGCTAGAAATGTTCGGGTGAAAATGTCAATGCATCATTGATTATCAGAGCAGAAGATACATCAAATGAAGGTGATATAATAGTCTGCGGAACACTTCCTGTCCACTAAACCCAAAGAGGAGAACTGAAAACTGTCACTTTGTTTCCTCCTTTTACCTGCAGCAGCTTCTATAGTACATCAGAGTAATACAACTCTAGACTGAACTCCATGGACTCCACCTTATTATATAACAGGGATCACAGTAAAACAACTCTAGTTACAGCAATGCCAACATTCTTAAAGAGAATTCTTAAAAAAAGTACCCTTGCAGTGGGTTCCTCCCCTGCTTTTCAAGGGTTAAAGGAGAACTATGAGGTGAGTGCTTTTCCCTCCCCTCATAGTTCTAGCCGACCTGTGACGATGAGACTGTCACAGGTCGGCTAGAACTATGAGGAGAGTGAAAAGCACTCACCTCATAGTTCTAGCCGACCTGTGACGATGAGACTGTCACAGGTCGGCTAGAACTATGAGGAGAGTGAAAAGCACTCACCTCATAGTTCTAGCCGACCTGTGACGATGAGACTGTCACAGGTCGGCTAGAACTATGAGGAGAGTGAAAAGCACTCACCTCATAGTTCTAGCCGACCTGTGACGATGAGACTGTCACAGGTCGGCTAGAACTATGAGGAGAGTGAAAAGCACTCGCCTCATAGTTCTCCTTTAAAGTAATATTAAACTCTCAAAAATGTTTCAATAATGAATCTGGATCATACAAATACACATCACCCAGCAAAGTATTTTTTTTACATTTTTGCCCAAGCACTTATAATCATCATGTTTCTGAACAGCTGCTACCAAGTCTCTCAGTTCGGCCTCCCTGAACTTCCTGTTCAGTACAATATCACAAAGGACAGTGCAGACTCCAGCAACTGTTCATCTAGAAAAGGAGCCACCCTAAATCAGTCAGGGCCAGTGCTCAGGGCACCAGCTGATTCTTCAGGAAACTAAAACTTTTAAATATCAAGGAGCTGCATCCACTGTAAGTGATTTCATCAGCATTTGAAATAGCTTAAAACCCATTTCACTTCAATATCACTTTAAATATTAATTGTTCGCTCAACGGGCTGTAGTACTTACTTTAACCCCCCTTAAAGTAGTATTAAACTCTTAAACCTTTTTCAATAGTGAATCCAGAGCAAACAAACATACATATCAAAGCAAATTATTTTCTTACATTTGAGCCTGAATACTTTCAGTCATCATGTTTCTGAAAAGCTCCAACTCTCCCAGCTCGTCTTCCCTGAACTTCCTGTCCAGTACAATTCACATGGGACAGAGCAGTCTGTAGCATCTGTCCATCTACTTGCTTGGAGAAGGGAGGTGTGGGAAAGAGGAAGAAGGACAATGGATTGCCTTGTTCTGCCTATCTGTTTGTGGAGACACCTACAGCTCACTTGCACACACAAGGGTGGCTCTATAGGACCCTGCAAGGGAAAGGAGCCACCCTAACACAGAATATCAGGACCAGTGTTCAGGAGGCCGGCTGATTCTACAGCTGATTCTACAGGAACTATCTGCACCTGATTTCATCAGCAGTTGAAATAGCTTAAAAACCTTTTGACTTCAATATCACACTAACTCCCCACAGGCTCTGGTGCTCTCCCTTTCTCCTTGACACCCCGGGCTGTGAATGGACCATTGGTGTCATCACATACAATGAAGGACTATTAGGCCTGCATTGAACATGGAGGAGGCAAGTGGTTACAACTTAGGCTAGGCTTTGCTAGACCATTTGTTCAGAAGGAGGAAGCCTACAGGAGTAAGGAATAAGGTAAGTATCGATCCCTGTTCCTCTACCCCTAGACTTAAAGTGCACTTACCCTTGCAGTGCAACTCCCCCCCCCCCCCCCCCCCCCCC
>NW_017306812.1:709940-755479 GCF_000935625.1 Nanorana parkeri
AGCCTAGAGTTCAGCTATAAATGATGTTGGTAGCTATGGATGGATGTTGGCTTGTTAGCAAGTTATCTTTTCAGCACCCTGGACAGGGATGGGATACATAAGAAGTGACCTATAGTGAATTCACAAGCCCCTCCCACCTCTGGTTCCGGACCACCCTGTGCCTCAATCACAATAACTGGGGGGAACAAAGTCATGTAACATCTCTGCTGGTGAAGAACACTGTCCTGGGCTCCAAAAGCAGCCAGTCACATGGCCATATACCTAGGTGTTTGATCATGTGATCTCATATGAGGAGGTAATCAGCATTCAGATAAGGATCCTTCTACTAAGCCAGTGGTTCTCAACCTTTCTAGGGCCGGGACCCCTTGGTTATATTTGCCAAGTTGTGGTGACCCCCAAAGGTAAAATTTAGGGATGACGCGGCTGCTGCAGCGACATCTGGAGGCGTGGCGGGAGAACTGACACTGCTGCGCTAGGAGAGAGCTGAGGAGGACTGTCACCTTGCACAGCAACCCACAAGTTGAGAACCACTGCTATAGGCAAAGACAGGACCGGGCTCTGCAGCTGGAACTAGAAGAATTGGATTTAAAGTGTGTGGCTATATAACGTATGAGGTACATACTCCGCAGTACTGTCACTGATAGGGATGGGCTCGGGCGTGTTCGCAGCTCCACGTGCCGAACTTCAGGTCCCCCTCTACTGATTGGCAGCATCAGAGGACGGTTGCAATAGCTAGTTTGCTATTGGCTTTTGCAAAGTGAAATAGCCAATAGGAATCTAGCTATGCATTCCTATGGTGGTCTTTTTTTTTTTCTGACTAGGCGACCCCTGGCAAATCGTCATTCGACCCCCGAGGGGGTCCCGACCCACAGGTTGAGAACCACTGTACTAAGCACATCAAAGAGCCATTCTGCTCTTTAATATGGGATTGCTGTTGGGGTCGGGTTGATGCCTTCAAAATAACTTTTGGGTTGATAACCTAATGTGCAGCTGTCATACGTTGTCAGCATACCCTTGGAAATGTCCATGATGTTCAGGGTGTAGTAGATAATTTGAGTTAGACCCATTTTATTCAGTTTGCCAAAGGACGGAACGAAAACTCTTTTGTAGCCTGAAGTCGGTTGCCGTGGTTTACGTTTTTGGATCCACCGAAGGCTCTTCTCAAAACTTGACCAGTCCAAGTCAGCTAAGGTTAAAATAAAAAGCCTGACCAGATGAAGAGCATTTCTGATGCTTCTACCATCCAACCACATTCTTCTTTTCTAACCTAAAAACATTCTAACCTGTATTAGGAAGATGACAGCTGGGAGCTGATTGGTTGTTGTAACAAGAACATTTCCTCTAGACAAGCTTTCCATGCCCAGGGCCCAATGTGACTTCTAGCTGGCAGAAGATTAGTGAAGTTTCTATGTCAAACTAGGTGCTTAGTCTGGTAATAGGGGATTAAGAGAGGAGAGGTGACTCAGCCACATTCGGCAGACGGTAAACAATCGCATCAACATTTAGAAAAGCACCTTAAGATTGGCCTTTGTGTTTATTTTTATCGTATATATGATATCATATTGATATTATATTATTCACATGCATGCATATTTGTAACATAGTCAACATTCTGCATAAAGGGATCAACATGGGTTCATGTACTGAGCCCTGAGCAGAAGGAGGTGTGTTTCCTGAACCTATAGAGAGTCTTGCGACTCTTTTGTTCCCCATGGTCCCTGTGTGTGTTGTAAAATAGTCACCGCTCCAAGAACGCTCTCAGGATGGACTACAATGTCACGTTTAGTTTACTAACTTGTAGGGACGCACCAATACCGATTCTAGTATCGGTGCCGATGCCGAGTATTTGGGTGAGTACTCGCCCAAATGCTCTGATATCTACCCGATACTTGGGCTTCTGGTATCAGGAAGCCAGGCAGTGAGTCATTACACCCTGTCCGGGCACCATGTAATGATGCGGCGTCCGGCTTTCTGATTGGCCGGGAAGCCGGCTTCATGCTCCCTCATCACCTTGTGACGAGAGAGCATGGATCTGGCTTCCCGGCCAATCACTACACGGCATCCTGATTGGACAGAAAGCCGGCTCCATGCTTTCTCGTCACCTAGTGATGAGAAGCATGGAGACGGCTTCCCTGCTAATCCGGAAACCAGGTGGCGAGTAATCTGGAAGCCGGGTGGCGAGTCTTTACACAGCACCCGACTTTCCGGCTAATCCGGAAACCAGGTGGCGAGTCATTACACGGTGCCTGGCTTCCTTATAGAGCTGCAGCTAACGATTATTTTCAAAATCGATTAGTTAGCCGATTATTAAGTTCGATTAATCGGATAAACAATAAAAAAAAAAATTAAAAATGGCTCCAGTGATGGACTACTAGTTTGTATTGAGATTGTAGTCAATCACAAGAGCAAGCTTGGAGCGGTGGAATAAAATAGTGTGGTGTGCAATATAGTGAAAAGGAAAGTGTAAAATTATACAGCAATGAATGCAGAATGGCACCGGCAAAAGAAAAAATATACTCGTACTCGATACCAAAAAAATTGTATCGGTGCATCCCTACTAATTTGTAGTGAGATTGTAGACCCTCAAAGGGGCGAGGTGGAGTATTGACTACTCTACAACACACACACAGGGACCATGGGGAACAAAAGTAGCCTCCCTCCAGAAGGAAGGACAGTGTCAGCACCAATTCAGAGATGATTTGAGGATCTACAGCCGAGTGATACACAAATAAGATACATTTTTGTTACTAGTTAAGGTGCTTGAATGTATTTTTAAGATTTAACTCCTGAGTTTAGTGTCACTTTAATTCAGGGGGAAAATATTACCAACTGATGAGGTTTTTAATTCATCGTATTTGTGGGGAGAAGTGAGGAGAAGCATTTCTTACAATTCCAATGCCGGTAAACTCTGCACGCACATTCTATGTATCTTGCAAGTCCTAAATTCATACCTGCTTGTCATATTACACTACGGTGTCAAAATATCTAGTCACCATCATTGCTTCTTTGTATACTGCACCCAACAACCCTTCTAACCTTGCTAGAATTCACAGGATGCAACCGTCTAGATATTAAAGGGAGAATACCCAGTTGTATCTTGTGATGGTGAATGTACCCCTTCTAATAATCAAGGAGAAATTTGAAAAATGTCAATCTGGAAGACACAAAAGATAATGTTCATAAGTTGTAGTGATGGTTTTCTACACACAGAGCTGACATCCTGTCCAGTAACTGCACTATAAAAGTCTGCGAAGATTCTCATTCATCCAGGTCATGGTATATCTGTAAAAAATGAATCACGGCAACTGGACTTGCTGTATTTTTCTTGAAGATGTTTCGCTGGTCATCCGACCAGCTTTCTACATTGAGAATTGAGAAAGCTAGTCGGATGATCAGGGAAACGTCGTCAAGAAAAACACAATGTCCAGTTACCTTGATTTTTTTTTTTTTTGCAGTTGCGCTATAAAAGACATCATAGCCAGCTAAGGGTGGGCCCTGTTTGCCTACTATGGGAGAATACATAGATCAATATGTGACAAGTGATTTCACAGCAAATAGGAGAACCATTTCATATATTTGTAAATGTTAATCGACGAATAGAAGAAGAGTATTTAGGAATCTTGGATTTCAGTCTATTGCGCTGGCCAATCGATAGCATCACTTTCACTCCAAAGCACTCTGTGTTTATCAGTAGGTAACACTATACAGGTCTCTGCTCGCTATGTTTTCATTAGGGTCAGTTGGCTATGGCATTGTTGGCAAGTGTCCCTGGCCTCCAATGGACTGTCATGGTTACAAGAGTCTTGTAACAAACACTTTCAACCCCCCCTCCCCTTAATTTTTCTAATGGCTACCCATCAGGAGGGGTAAAAGTGTTGACTACAAGAGTCACAAGACTTTCTGTAGGATCAGGAAACTCACACCCTCTCCTATAAATCCAATCAAGAATACTGAAGGAGTTAGGGGTGAAATTGCTGCTTACAACACTCTCTGTAGGTTCATTAAACACACACCCACGAGTACTTTGGATTGTTAGCCTATGAGGGCTCTGTGCTGTATATCAAGCTTACCATGCCTTCCGTCCAACTTTGCAAAATAGTTTTACTGTCTTATTTATTTGTTTGGTGCTTGTTGACTTCAAAAGTTGACGCTGATATCTTCTTGGTGTCCACAGACTGACCATGGAGGAAATAGTGATAGCTGGGATGGCTGGGAGGCTGCCAGAATCAGACAATCTGCAGGAATTCTGGGACAACCTCATCCAAGGAGTGGATATGATCACAGAGGATGACAGAAGGTGGAAGCCAGGTAAGTGATATTTCATTTCAAGTGACCTTATCACTGAGGGGAAGGGAGCGGTATGTATGAAGTGCAGACTTCTAGAGGTGAACATACCTGCAGCAGCTGCTCACGGTCGCCGGGTGTGTGAATATGTCTAATAAGGGTAACCCAGCCAAACTGGTAAGAATAGATTAGAGAAAGAATCTAAACAGAGGGGCGGTGTTCCTCTTCAGTGGATCTCTTTCACATGTATTTATCTGAAAAACATCAAACACACTATAGTTCCTCTGTAATAAAAGGAAATGAAAGCTGCTTACCACTTAGAGTTTCAAAATAATCCTACTTTTGTCGTATGGTGATTGACCTTACCCACATTATTTTCCTTGTGACCATTGTCCTTGAGACCAAAAAATTAATGGGAAATCCTACATTTTAGAGTTGTCACCAGAAAAAGAGTTGTGGGCAATGTTCCAGTGTCAACTTTCTAAAAGATGAATTCATACCTATTGTGTCTCTAGGACTGGATCTGAAAGGAAATCTCCCCAATGGCACAAAGGCAGCAAAACAAATGAACTGACAGGGGTTTCCACCCTTCCCTAGTACAAAAATGACGAACACGTTTTGGCTATACATATACTTACAGGGCTATTCACAAAAGGATGAAGAGTTTGGAGAAGGCAGGAGAAGTGAACAATCTAGGCCAACATAGCTGAACTGGAAAGTGACCTGAATTGGAGAATCGGCTATTTTGTCCTAGATTGTTCACTTCTCCTGCCTTCTCCAAACTCTTCATCCTTTTGTGAATAGCCCTGTCAAATGTTTAAGGTCACTAGCGTTGTATTAGGGTTCAAAAGAAGTCCCCTTCCATCATATTCTTCTATTTATTTTCCTCAGGTCTTTATGGATTGCCAGCCAGGAATGGGAAACTTAAAGAAATCAACAAATTTGATGCCTCGTTCTTCGGTGTCCACCCCAAGCAAGCTCACACCATGGACCCACAGCTCCGCTTACTTTTAGAAGTTTCTTATGAAGCCATAGTAGATGGAGGTAAGAAGGATGAGAGTATGGGCTGAACCGACATAGTGGCTAAGAGCAGTTAAAGGACTTTGCATTGATAATCATGCCATCATGTCCAAGCAATATGGCAACTCCCACATCTGTAGGATAGTTTGAGCTCCTCTGTTGCTCAACCTTAGCCATCCTCTGACAATGGACTGTATACTGTGACAACATAGTTCATTCCCGTCCATCCTATACTACAAAGAGCTGATATTATGAACATAAATATATCATTAGATTGAGAAAACGTTGGTCATGTAACCAAAGGTAGACTTGGGCGGGCGCACTATAGACTACAACGTGGTATACCACTTAGTATAGTATGACTTTCACTAAGATGGCTGGGTATACTTTTAGGAAATCCTAGCTCTATTAAATAAATGTTAGGTGTATTCAGAGAATATAACAGGACAGGTCCATAACACACACTGGAACTGGAAGAAGAAGTTCAAGGTAACATTTCCTATCATGTTAGCGAGCAACAACTCTAACGCTAAAAGATATAAAGGGAGGCTACTGAGTAATAATTCCCTTTCTACTGCAATCCTAACAGCCAGGTACTGTTGACCTTCCATGGAAAAATTCTTCACCCCAAAACATGGCGTAATTCTTTACTGAGCCATAAAAAGTTTCCCCATAACAACCAACTGAAATTTTACTTTACTTTCCAAGTCCGTCTATAGAAATGAAAGGAATGATCTGTTTGGTTGCAGTTGTCAACAGGAATATGTATCGTTCCTTTTCCTTTCTTCTGATGTCCTTCTATTTTCTTCCTTCTAGGAATTAATCCGTCAGATCTACGTGGTACAAAAACAGGAGTCTGGGTGGGCGTCAGTGGGTCAGAAGCAGGTGAAGCTTTCAGTCGTGATCCAGAAGAGCTGCTCGGGTACAGCATGACAGGATGCCAACGTGCTATGTTTGCCAACCGTATATCTTATTTCTTTGACTTCAAGGGTAAACTTTGTTGCGCCTACATACTGCTTGCCATTACTGGAGGGTGTTTTATTTTGCCTACATACTCTTTGCTTGTGTTCTTTTAGGACCCAGTTTGGCCATAGACACAGCATGCTCCTCAAGTTTATTGGCGTTAGAAAATGCATACAAGGCTATCTACCACGGGCAGTGCGATGCAGCCATTGTAGGTGGTGTGAATCTGTTATTGAAACCCAACACGTCAGTTCAGTTTATGAAACTCGGGATGTTGAGCCCCGATGGGACCTGCAAGTCTTTTGATGCCTCAGGTAGGTAAACAGTGGCACTTGTATAGAACACATATTAAGATCTGGTCAATAATCCTCAACATAGTGACCAATGGATACTTCTGAAGTTCAAACAGCATATTCCAAATTTTCAGCTCTACATCAATTCAAAGTAAATCTAAAACAAGGGGCTCCTTAGAAACAAATTTGTTAAACTAGTCATATACTTTTACATATGGGATAGATCATCCAATTTAGACTGGATAAAGGCTGAGGGCCGGCCAACTACGGGTCGTTCTGTATGATCAGGATAACAATGGGGAGGGTAGAATCAAAGGTTAAACTCAAGTTGCGAATGGATACATTACCCCATACAGCATACAGTATGTGGACACCTATCCAAATTAATAAGTTCCAGTGTCCCAGCTGCACCCATTGTTAATAGGTGCGTAAAATCAAGCCAATAACCATGTAGTTTCCTGCAAAGAGCCCTGATCTCAACCCTACTGGACACCTTTGGAAATAATTGGATCACCAATTGGGAGCCAGGTCTTCTCATCCAGTGGGCACAGAATCCCCCAGACATCTTGTGGAGAGCCTTCCAAGAAGAGTGGCAGGTTGTTATAGCCACACTGGATGGATAAAATGTATATTAATGGCTATGGATTTTGAAAGGGATGGCCAACAAGCTCATATTTGTGTGATGGCGAGGCATCCAAAAACGTTTGCCTATATTGTGCATTTCAGAGTCTAGGGACCAATAATAACAAACAGTTTATGAATCTCAGTGCAAAAGGTGAACACTTCAAACACATAAAACCATCATCTTTGGCTACCAAGCCTAAGATCTCCACCTCCCACTTGGACTATAGTTCTTTAAGTAATGTCATGTTTTAAATATATATGTAATTCCCAGGGAAAGAGGCTCCTCTTAGATTATAAAAGTACAAGTGAGAACATGCCAAGTGCGGTAGGATTAGATAGCTGTGCCGTGCTATAATTGATGTCACTCACACCCAACTCTTTCTTTCTGTTTAAGGAAATGGATATTGCCGCTCCGAAGCTGCTTGTGCTGTGCTGGTCACAAAGAGGTCTATGGCAAAACGGGTTTATGCGACGATACTAAATGCTGGAAGCAATACGGATGGCTACAAAGAGCAAGGTGTGTACCATCAAAGAGGATGAGTGCCTTTGTTCTCACGTGGATGAGCTCCATATGTCAACCCACAATAAAATGACATGGGTAGTTTTTAAACAACCTATCACAGAAGATAGCTGGGAACAATGTAAATGATAAGAGTGCAGCACAGGCAGAGAGTACAGGAAGCTATCAGCTCTTTGGCTGGATCAATAGGTATTTTTTACACGTATCGAGCAGATATAACCAAACGCTTCCAACAGTACATACAGACCAAGAGGAAGCAAATAAGAAAAGTCCATTAGTAGGGTTTGTTTACACTTTAAGCTTATCCTAATTTGTTTGGCAAATGCTGTTACTACCCGCACCAATCATTGTGTAGCCAGTGAGTGCTGGGACCCCTTGTGCTTCAGGGCCCCGTTCCATGGTCAGCTATGGCCACCCCCTTCAGCCTGTCGGTCTAACTGATTGGGAATGAATGAAATGGCCTGTTTAGGTAGATCCTCACCCTACATATCTGTGGCTCATAATTAAATTGTACAATTAAATTGTTAACTGCGTGGCTGGCTATAGACATGTCAGGATGGCCTTCCTACCGGCAACATTCCAAAATGGAAGATGTAGCTTCTGCCAACCCTATAAGAAAGACTTCTGTCTTCCTCGGTCTGAGACACAAGGAGTCACCTGTACAGGAAATAAGGGGAAATATTCCCAATGGATGAGTACTCTCCTTGTCGCACTCCTTACCGATATGTCCCTTGTAGTGGGGGGTGCTCGCAGTGACCGCGGATGGCGCCGCGAATGTCAGCAAAATTGTAGAAATGTCACCAGCACACCAGTCCTTTTAAGATAGCAAAAGCTTCATTTATTGAAGTTTTTTGTCATATGACCAAACAAGCGCTTTCGGGACCGCGCAGGGTCCCTTCATCAGGCTTTAGCATTGACAATTGTACAGTGATCACATCTAGGTATAAATAGACAGACAGTTGCATAAAACACCAATAAACACACCCTCTGACGTCACAATCCCGCCAAAAAACATAGAAAGAAATGTGCACATTTCTTTCTATGTTTTTTGGCGGGATTATGACGTCATTGTGACGTCAGAGGGTGTGTTTATTGGTGTTTTATGCAACTGTCTGTCTATTTATACCTAGATATTCCCAATGGAGACACAGACAGCACTGAAAAGGGGCTTCCAACCCTTTTGGCTAAAGTTGGCTTTGAAATATGTTTTTTGAATGGACTGACTCTTCTCAGCTTTACTTTTGTAAAATAAGGCAGACTGCTGGTTTAAATTCGCAAATTTTCATCTTCTTTCCTGTGTTCTGCCGGCAGGGGTGACCTTCCCATCAGGAGAAGTACAACAGCAGCTACTGAACTCCCTGTATAAAGAGGCCGGAATCCCAACCAACGAGGTGGAATATGTGGAAGCCCATGGTACAGGTACTAAGGTAATGACCTACCATCACTGAGGGTTACAGGAACATTGGGCTCAGTGGTGAGAACTCTTATCTTATCTTTGGTTCAACTCCCGACAGGGACGCTATGTGTATGAGGTTTGTGTATTCTCTGTGTGTGTGTGAGTTATACAGGTTACCTCCAATAACTACAAAACATTGATTAGGTAATTGGCTTTCTCCTATTATATGTGTCTATAGGGACATAACACTGCAGAATTGTTCTGCACTATATACGTCCTTAATAGAAATATATTCAATTATAGAAACCCATACCTCAATGGAGCATAGTTGCTTCTTGACTAAATAATATGTCCATGTGTCAGCAAAAAAAAGTCTCCACCTGGATTTAGCCAAGCAAATAGGTCGGAGCCTTCCATTGGATAATAGGTCTAGGTTCAGCAATGTTATGGGCCCAAAAAATTAGGTCTGCTGCCTACCTTAATATACTGAATATACTGAATAACCATATTTTTCTATCAATTGATTTTTCTTTTCTTCCCTGATGGCACATTGGGCATATTCTAAGATGACAATGCCAGGATGCATCGGGCTCATGTGAAAGAGTGGTTCAGGGAGCATGAGGCATTGTCACACATGGATTGGCCACCACAGAGTCCAGACCTTAACCCCATTGAGAATCTTTGGGATGTGCTGGAGAAGACTTTACGCAGTGGTCCCACTCTCCCATCATCACTGGAAGATCTTGAAAAATAATACAACTCTGAATGAATGGAGATAAATGTTGTGACGTTGCATAAGCTTATGGAAACGATGCCACGGCGAATGTGTGCCGTAATCAAAGCTAAAGGTGGTCCAATGAAATATTAGAGTGTGCCTTTTTGTGTTCGGACAAGCAGCATGTATTCCCTCAGGCACATGGAACATATAGACATGCGATTTGAAAAATGCATCTAAATAAAATGCATCTTGCATTTTCTGAGCATTTAAAGTCCATTTTCCATGTGTTGCCATTGACTATAATGTAGCAGGATCTTTCAAAGACTCAACACGTTCCCCTCTAACACAATGCACTGATGTGAAGAACTTCATACATTATAACGATAACTAGTTTCCAAAGGCTTTTAACGTGCTGTGATCCTGCGTTGTAGCATACATAAATGCAGTGGTGTGAACGGGCATGCAGGAGGGATTTCTAACTTCTGTTTCAGTGACAGTTGTCACCAAGGCAGGAGACCTCTCCAGTGGTGACACATGCAACAACAACAAATACTTCGAATAAAGAGAATGTATTTGATAGATGGTAAGCTCTCAGGGGCAGGACCCTGCTAACCATCTTGTCTTGACTTTTATTGTAATTGTAATGTCTTCCTTATATTGTAAAGCGCTGCGCAAACTGTTGGAGCTATATAAATACTGTATAATAATAAGTGGGGAAAAAAATTGTAACTGCAAAATCAAATTAGGAGACTGGATATGAACTCATTGCACAATGTCGTCATCCGCAGGTTGGGGACCCCCAGGAAGTAAATGGAATCGTCGGCGTCTTCTGCAAATCAGAAAGAGAGCCGTTACTAATAGGATCCACCAAATCCAATATGGGTCACCCGGAACCTGCCTCTGGTCTTGCTGCACTGGCAAAGGTAAGACATTCAGTATACAGCTTTATATATATAATGTATTGTGTTTCCGCATTGTTTAATTTACTGAGGTCTTGGCAGGAGAGCGAATGAGGCCCTCTCAGCCTTGGTAGATGTTGAGAGGAGAGGCCTCGAATGCCGACATTATACCACCATATTTGTGAGACATTTAAGAAGTCTTCCATTCTATATTTCCATAGGTCATTCTGTCCCTGGAGCACGGAGTGTGGGCTCCTAATCTTCACTACAAGAACCCGAACCCAGACATCCCTGCTTTGCAAGATGGCAGAATCCAAGTAGTGTCCGAGCCCATCCCAGTCAAAGGCGGCATTGTTGGCATCAACTCATTTGGCTTTGGTGGCTCCAATGTTCATGTGATCCTGAGGCCCAACGAGAAGAAACTATCCTCTACCGAAGCGTCTCTGCCTCTGCCCCGCCTGGTGCAGGTGTGCGGGAGGACGCAGGAAGCAGTTGAGCATCTTATAGAGAAGAGCAGGAACCTCGCCTCCAATGTCACACTGATGAACCTGTTCAACGATATTTCTGGGATCCCAACCTCCGCCATGCCATATCGGGGTTACACACTTGTCGGAACTGAGAGTGATGTGAAAGAAATCCAACAGTCCCAGGCAGCTGGGAGACCTCTTTGGTACATATGTTCAGGTAATGGAAGAAAAATTCCTTCATTGTAGATGTTGATGCTCATTTTGAGGAACAGACCAAGATCTATAATGCTTGATAGTAATTGGGTAGAAATGTAGATCCTTCTCACTTCCATCCTCGAGTTTTTCTTATGGTATCTACAAGAGAACACCTGTCATAGCCTCCCAGTATTCACCCCCCCCAATTCCTGCTTCAAATTCAGCCAAAATTCAAGCCATGCATGGCCAGCTTAGAACAAGTCTCTGCCTATCGAGGCATGGACACCACTAGACCTCTCAAGGTATATTGTGGTATCTGGCACCAAGCCGTCAGTAGCAGATTCTTTAAGTCCTGTAAGTTGCAAGGTGCGGCCTCCATGGGTCAGACTTGTTTTTACAGCACATCCCACAAATACTTGATTGGATTGAGATCTGGTGAATTTGGAGGCCAACTCAACACCTGGAACTCCTTGTTGTGTTCCTCTAACCATTCTTTCACCATGTTTGCAATGTGGCAGGGGGCATTATCTTGCTGAAAGAGGCCACTGCCATCAGAGAATGCCGTTTCCATGAAGGTGAAGGTGGTATGTGTCAAAGTAACATCCACATGAATGGCAGGACCCAAGGTTTTCCAGCAGAAGATTGCCCAAAGCATCACACTGCCTCTGCCCGGCTTTCCTTATTCACATAGAGCATCCTGGTGCCATCCCTTCCCCAGGTAAACGACACACACGCACCCAGCCATCTAACTAATGTAAAAGGAAATGTGATTCATCAGACCGGCCACCTTCTTCCATTGCTCCATGGTCCAGTTCTGATGCTCACATGCCCATTGTAGGTGCTCTTGGTGGTGGATACAGGTCAGCATGGGCACCCTGACTTGTCTGCGACTATGCAGCCCCATATGCAGCAAACTGCGCTGCGTGTTCAGACACCTTTCTATCAGAAACCGCATTACATTTACAGCAATTTGAGCTACAGTAGCTCTTCTATTGGATCGGACTACACTCCACGTGCATAAATGAGCCTTGGCCACTGATGATCCTATTGCCGGTTCACCGGTTTTCCTTCCTTGGACCACGTTTGGTCGGTCCTGACCACTGCAGACCGGCAACATCCCACAAGAGCTGCAGTTTTGGAGTTGCTCTGACCCACTTGTCTAAACATTACAATTTGGCCCTTGTCAAAGCCCCTCAAATCCTTACGCTTGCCCATTTTTTCTGCTTCCAACACATCAACTTCAGGGACAAAATGTTTAGTTGCTGCCTAATGTATCCCCCCCCCCACTTCCAGGTGCCATTGTAACCAGATAATCAATGTTATTCACTCAGTGGTCAGAATGTTATGTTTTATTGGTGTATATGTATATACATGAGTCTATAGTTACCTTGACCACATTTTGCTTTTGAAATGATTTGCTTACAGGAATGGGAACACAATGGAAAGGGATGGGCCATAGCCTTATGAACCTGGACATGTTTCGGGAGTCTATTTTGAGGTCTGATGAAGCCCTGAAAGGAACTGGACTGAAGGTATCAAAGCTCCTCCTAAATGCTGATGACAGCACCTTTGAGGACACCGTGCATGCTTTTGTTGGTCTTGCAGCCATTCAGGTAAGGTAATGCCCAAAACAAAGTTATTTCCCGTGGATTCCCGGTGATGGTGATCTTTGGCCACCAGTGCAATCCTTCTCAGACAGTTCCATCTCCCTTGCAGATTGCTCAGATCGACATGCTGAAAGCCATGAAACTGGAGCCCAGTGGAATAGTCGGACACTCTGTGGGAGAATTGGCGTGTGGCTATGCAGATAACTCGCTCACTCATGGAGAAGCCATTCTTGCTGCTTACTGGCGGGGTAGATGTATTAAAGAAGCCAAGCTGCCGCCGGGTGGAATGGCAGCTGTTGGTGAGTCACATTGATGTCTGGAGACTGAAATTCTTGACTTACTTAACATGTTTTTTAGTTTTCTTTATAGATATTCATTTTCACTCTTTGTTTTGTTTTTTTTGGTACTTTATTAATTGGTTGGCAGCTGCTTTATGGGGAATACTTGTCAGGGGTGACTTGGTTGTTACCAGGCACATCTCAGTTTAAGGGATAAGTGTTGGCCACTGTTTAATGATTTTAAAGCTCGGATGCACAGCTTATCCATATGGGCAAATGTTTGTGGACACCTGACCATTAGAACTATATGGGGTCTATTTATAAACAATTCGCAGAGCAATTGGCCTTGCCAATCTCTGTGAACGGTTGTTCTTTGCAAAAAGGAACGTTCTTAGTATATTTTCTTTTTAAGCTTGAATGTAATGTAATACAACATTATGGGCACTAGGTAGCGCTAAGGAACATATAAAAAAGTGTTTATTTCCTATGTTCCTCAGCTTCATCTAGTCTAGTGGTCATACTGCAGTATTACATTACATTAAACCTAAAAAAAACAAAATTTACTAAGGATGTTCGTTTTTGCCTCTATTTGCGCAGAATGAACATTCACAGATCTGCAGGGTGAATGGCTTTGCAAATTATTTATAAATAGACCCCTATGAGGTTTTTTTTTTTTAAACCCCATTCTAAAACCATATACATCAATGTCTGTAAATATTCTCATTTATCCAGGTCATGGTATAGCTAATAGTAGTTGGTAACATTTGACTGGACCTGGTCATAGTATAGCTAGTAGAAGTTGGTCACATTTAGTTGGACCTGGTCATGGTATAGCTAGCAGTAGTTGGTCACATTTAGTTGGACCTGGTCATAGTATAGCTAGTAGTAGTTGGTCACATTTAGTTGGACCTGGTCATGATATAACTAGTAGTAGTTGGTCACATTCAACTGGACCCAGTCATGATATAGCTAGGAGTAGTTTGGTCACATTCAACTGGACCTGGTTATGGTATAGCTAGTAGTAATTGGGTCACATTCAACAGAACCTGGTCATGATATAACTAGTAGTAGTTGGTCACATTCAACTGGACCCGGTCATGGTATAGCTAGTAGTAGTTGGGTCACATTTAGCTGGACCTGGTCATAGTATAGCTAGTAGTAGTTGGTCACATTCAACTGGACCGGGTTATGGTATAGCTAGTAGTAGTTGGTCACATTCAACTGGACCTGGTCATGATATAGCTAGTAGTAGTTGGTCACATTTAGCTGGACCTAGTCATGGTATAGCTAGTAGTAGGTGCCCATAAAATTACAAATGAATTCCAGTTGAATGCGGCTAACTACTTCTAGCCAATGACAATAAAATATATCTAAATTCATTAACAAAAATGTAATGAATTGCAGCTTACCGGTCTTTCAATGTGTCAATAATGATAACAAAGGCAGACATGTTTGAAGTTCAGCCTGGGTGACAACCATGGCTCCCTCCACAGATACAGTGAAGAAATAAATGTAGCCAGTGATGGTACTAGGTCCTCTGGTACCCAAGGCGAGGATGCCAAAGTGTGACAGCCCCCCCCCCGCCCATCTGCAGCTATTTCATTCAGCGCTGCATTTCAATCGTTTCACCTTTCATCACCTTTACTACTGTTAGGAAATAATTAGGCTTGTTTGAAGAATATTCTGCTGCACCCCCATTGTTGAATCTTACCAGGCAGGTAAACATTGCATCATGGCTTTTATTTGCTCTCGGCAGGTTTGACTTGGAAGGAATGTAAAATTCAGTGCCCGAAGGGAGTGGTACCTGCTTGCCATAATTCCGAGGACACCGTCACCATATCCGGCCCCCAGGTAATGGCTCTGTTTTCTGTAGGCCGATCATAAACCATCCATTATCATCTCGTCTATAAAGTGCAAGTATATTGCCGCATTCTCTTAAAGTCATCTTTGATCCGGCATCCTAGTCCAGGAAGTAGATGTTGACCCCGGAGGATGCCCAAACAAAGATGGGGCCATCCTTCTGCAGAAAAAAGCAGATGAAGCCATTGTCAGGGGCAGTGCTGGAACTGTTAGAATGACCATCCCACTTTAACGGGTTCCGTAAATTTCTGTGTTACAGGACTCGGTGAGAGACTTTGTTGTGAAACTGAAGAAGGACGGTGTGTTTGCAAAGGAGGTGCAGAGCGCCGGAGTGGCCTTTCACTCCTATTACATGGCGTCCATCGCCCCATCGCTTCTCAACGCTCTTAAGAAAGTAAGTCTCCTCGTCTAGATTCTTCTAGATTCTTCTTCTGCTAAGAGAACCTCGGATAGATTTTACTGCATGGGGATCCCATTGTGTTCATTGCAGAGCGTTGATCCCTCTCGTGTGTTTTAGGTCATCCCTGTGCCCAAGCGACGCTCCCACCGCTGGGTCAGCACCTCCATCTCTGAATCTCATTGGCGGAGCGATCTGGCGCAGTTCTCGTCGGCAGAGTACCATGTGAATAATTTAGTGAGTCCGGTCTTATTCCAAGAAGGGTTACAGAGCATCCCCGCAAACGCAGTGGTGGTTGAAATCGCCCCTCATGCCCTCCTTCAGGTAAGACCTATAAACCGCCCTTTGTTAGCTCGTCCTTGTTTTCTGGAGGCGAAAGGAAACAAAATACAAAGTAACAGTTTCTTCTTATGACTCTTAATAGCTGATTCCATCTTATTCTCATCTCTGGAATAGCAGAAGGGCCTTTCTCAAACAGGGCGCCTTCTGGCTCCTTTGGGGGTGCCCCGAAATATAGGGTTAGGGTTTGGCCTCTGATGTGAGAAAGGAGGACTCTGATGTATGTGAAGGGGGCTTTGGATGTAAAAGAGGGGGGCTCGGATGTAAAGAGAGGGACTCTAATGTAACAAAAAGGGGGACTCTCTTGTGAAGTGGGGGTCTGATGTAACGAGGGGGAGTCCTGATGTAAAAGGGGGTTTCTGATGTAAATAGAGGGACTCTGATGTAAAAGGGTGACTCTGATGTGATGTGAGGGGGGTTTCCATTGTAACCGGCTCTAACCGGCTCTAAACACGGACAGTTTGCCTCCAGGGATGGCGGTTTTGGCTGCAGCTAATTGCCCACTTTGCAAGCGGTCATAACCTCAGTCTATCCGCCCTCATGCGTCCTTCATATTCAGGGTTAGGGTTCATTCACATGGGCATAAACATGTGTATGGCATGCACGCCCATGCAGAGACCTGCTCCTGGGAGGGACAGTTGGGGTGTGTACTTGTGTGCAGCCACCTATACCTCCCGCTATGGGAGGAGGCTGCTGCATGCAGCTACACGCTCCAGTTGGAAACTGTTGGTGCTATATAAATCCTGTATATTAATAATAAATCACACGTCTCTCTTGTGGGACCGTAACTCTATTAAAATAGAAATGAACAGAATGAAATAACATTGTAGACATATAAGAGGAAACATTTGTCTTGGATTCAGCGTTGACTTACCCTTACCCCACCAGGCGATCTTAAGAAGAAGCTTGAAGCCAACCAACACAATCCTCCCTCTGATGAAGAGAGGACACAGCAACAATCTGGAATTCTTCCTTACAAACATCGGGAAGGTCTATTTGAGCGGGTTTGTATTTTTTGTTTTCTTCAATCCTCATCTGCTTTTGTACTCCTCAAACCGTTCTGTTTGAATTTGACGTTTCCATTGGCTCTCCAGATAATGGTATGTATTCCTTCCGCAGGATTAATGTTCATTGTAATAATATCTATCCTCCGGTTGAATACCCTGTGCCGGCCGGTACCCCTCTCATCTCCCCTCTCCTCCAATGGGATCACAGCCAGACCTGGGATGTCCCCAAACCTGAAGATTTCCCTGCTGGTTCAGGGGGATCCACATCGTCCACAGTCTACAATGTTGGTAAGCTGACGACCCAAGTGACATAATAATGGAAATAAAGAATTAGTTTAACCTAATATTGATCCCATAGATCCAAAAAAACATATGATACAGTGATGTACACTCCAGTCCACTCTAAAGGCTCATGTAAGAGGACAACAGTGTAAGAGCATGACGTAGGCCAACAATCCTTAAACATGGAAAGAGTCATCCTCACCAAGGACTTATAACCAGGGCTGTCTTTAACGCAGGGCAAAAGGGGCAGTTGCCCTGGGCCCAGTCATTGTTGTGGGGCCCAAGGCAGCTACCGCTTGAGCCCGCAAAAAGATACACATGCGTCACCATTCTGTTTACTATGCGATCATTGTATAGTGTTGCTCCACCCCTGCCGTACACTGCATAGCGCGACCGCAGGGTCATGTCTCACTCTGACGTTTCCTCCTATCTGCTGTTTTGGAGAGCGACAGTGCATGGTGGGGGAGAGGTGGGTAGGGGGCGGGGGGCCCAAGAAAGTTTTTCGCTCTGGGTCCAATTAATATTAAAGACGGCCCTGCTTATAACGCACGATACTCAATCCTTATAATGATTTAATAAAGTGCAAAGCAGATAGGCAGCATCATGTTAAGGTACAAAATACTCCATACAAAGTTTCGAACTTACAAAGCATTGAGAACTTGGATAAGAGCCTGTTTGGTGACTCCACAGATTGTGTTCCCTAGTGGCCCTTCTCCAGAGATAGCAGCCTGGCACACCAAACAAGAGTAAAAGTTGGAATCCCTATTCCAAAAGAATATGTTGGTGTTTACCCTTACCCCCTCCCCATGCTGTATTGCTATAGACCCATATACCCATCATGATCAAATTCACGTTTCAAGACATAAGGCCCGAAATAAAACGGCATCCCCTCTTGCCTGGTGTTGAAGGGTACCAGTATCTTCTGTTGCTCTTTGGCAAAGAATATTACAAATTCCCCAGCAGATTAGGTTCAACTGATATTTGCATATATCTGCTTTATACTTATTGGCCCAATCCAGAGCACATGATCAATATGCTCTCCTCTAAAAATATCTACACCCCTGGTGTCCAACCCAGGGGCCACATGTATCCCTTTGGCGCTTATTGTGTGACCCTGGGGGGGGGGTGCGCTACCCTTGCAGACAGTGTTTTGTTGCCTTTGCCAGTGATGGAAAATATCCTGCAGATTGGCTTCTAGTAGTTATGTGGTTTGGTTTATGCCTTTTACATTGTCTTACTTTTTTCTGTGCTGTCCATCCCATTTTTAATTTCCTCTGATCTATTATAATGGATATTCCTGAAAGAAATATCAAATATCAGTTATGGCATATGGCAGCACAGTGGCGTAGTGGTTAGCGCTTCTACTTTGCAGCACTGGGGGTCCCCGGTTTGAATCCCGGCCAGGTCACTATCTGCAAGGAGTTTGCATGTTCTCCCTGTGCTTGCGTGGGTTTCCTCCAGGTACTGCGGTTTCCTCCCACACGCCAAAGACATGCTGGTAGGTTAATTGGCTCCTCTCTAAATTGGCCCTCTATGTATGCATGTTGGATTGTAAGCTCCTTGAGGGTAGGGACTGATGTGAATGTACAACTATGTAAAGTGCTGCGTAAATTGTCGGCGCTATTTAAATAAATACGTGATTTTCCAGAGGAGTGTAGGGAGCACAAATGTGGAAGCATTGATTTGTAAATGGTCTGTCAAAGCTGTAATCTCTAGCAGTCTCATGTAACATGTCTCCTGAAGCATTCCCCAGAAACTTCTATAGGCTACAGGCTCTGATCATCCCCTCTAGTATGTTTGCAGTCTATGACCATCTTGTGTACCATATCTACTGTCTCTGACCAACATGTCTGTAGCATGTTCTGTAGCATAACATTCACTTCATATAATGTGTGGCCCTTTGGTGATGTTAGGAGCCAACTAACTTGACCACCACTGACCTACACCCTTCGTCCAAGGCTTTATAGACGCTGAGTTCCAGCAAGAAGTTAGTAAAGGTTCTTATGGAAATGTCTTTATCTTCTGGCAGATATGAACCCCGATTCCCCAGATATTTTTATGAGCGGACATTGTATTGATGGTCGTGTTCTGTATCCCGCCACCGGGTATCTGGTTCTGGCATGGAGGACGCTTGCAAGGTCCCTTGGGGTGGTCATGGAGCAGACCCCTGTTGTATTTGAAGAGGTCACAATCCACAGAGCAACAATCCTGCCTAAAACAGGTGAGTGCAGGTATTGTGAGATGATGTGGTTACTGGAAAATCTGTACTATTTCCCCTTAAAGTAAACCTACCTATTAGTAAACCTACCTATTAGTAAACCTAATGGGTGCCACCATTGCTGGCCTCTGTGCTGACCCACCAGCTTCATTTCTTCACTGACTGATAACTAGTATACAGATCAGGACAGTCAGATACGTGTCAAATTCTTTGACATTCTGGGTCAGTTATTTAAATTTCATATCATTTTTTTAGAAGTCATCAGTGGCAAATCTCCATGACAGGTTTCCTTTAAAGTGAGGACCTCTGGAACTTAGGGGCTTATTTTAATAGATGGGGATGAAATGGGTGCTGGTTCCCACTGTCATCTAGACCTAGATACTTACTGTCATGTAGACCTGGACACTCGCATCTATCTAGCTGTCAAACCAAAAACAGTGAATAAGTGTTTTTACTTGGACAGTAGTTGACTGGAGGCTCAAAAACTAGGCATTACCTAGAGTAATTTCTAGGAATGCCCACTCCTCTACACTGACCCATCAATGCATTTTGATATTAGCATAACTCCTCACAAGAACCAACCCACTGCTTGCATTAGGGCTGAGGGCTCTTGAAAAGAGAGAGTACTGAGGCAGGGTGCAGTGAGGTTTTGAAGAAGCTATGTACATACAGTAATCTGACAGCCCCTCCAACCAGCCATTGACCTCTATGCAATGCATCTACCTGCATTGCATAGAGGTCAATGGGTCTAAAATAAGACATGTAATGAAAATGGAACAGTTTTAATTTTTAAAAAATGGCATTACCATTGTTGCTGAGAGGGAAAGGAGGAACCAGGGAAAACAAAGTATAAGAAAAAAAATGTAAGGTTCATGACAACCACTGGAAGATCACCAAAATCAAAATTCTGCATATTTTTATTTGGCAAAGAATATTACATATAAATTAATCTCATAAACTTAAACTATATATGCTGGCTTCTTTAAAGCAAGGAGTGTGTAAGCTTTCTATATTAGCAGCTCCTTTAGAATCCACTCTCAATTAGTCGAAAGTCTACTGGTGGCCCCTGGTGGGTCTAAGTCAATTTACCAGTTTTTCTCTGTACTCAAATGGGCCTATATATTTGGACAACCTGAAAAAGTAACACTTTCTCTCCCTGCAGGCATTGTTCAGCTGGAGGTTCGACTCATGCCAGCATCCAAGCGCTTTGAGGTCTCGGAGGGTGGAAACCTGGCAGCTAGCGGTAGGTCAACAAATGACTTTTTATTGCCATGAAGCACAAATCTACACCAGCCACAGAGAGGCAGTTATTGGGAAATGTAAAAATAAAAAAATTAATAAAGTCTAATGTTCTAGGGAAGATTTCCGTCATGGAAGAGAACAGCCTGAACGATTTCCACAAACAGCGGACAGATTCTGTGAAGGGGAACAGCGAGAAGGAAGATGTCCTCTTGTCAGATAAAGATGTTTACAAAGAGTTAAGACTGCGAGGATATGACTACGGACCAACTTTCCAAGGAATTATTGAGTCAAGTGGTAGAGGTGAGGTGTTCTTGTGTATTCTTGGTGAAGAAAACTGAATGTTCAGTTACTTTCTCTGGGTCTCTCTTGGTGAGATCTCTGCACTGCATTTCCAGGTCTGCACACCTGCTCTGCCCATTATGAGGAGCTCCCACCATCCTTGCACTATCTTCCTTAGTCTGCACACCTGCTGTTCCTATTATGAGAAGTTCCCACCACCCTGTGCTAAGTTCCCTTGTCTGCACACTTGCTGTGCCCATTATGAGGGACTTCCGCCATCCTTATGCTGAGTTCCTAGGTCTGCACACCTTCTGTGCCCATTATGAGGGGTGCCCAACATCCTTGCTCTTAGTTTCTGGGTCTGTACACCTGCTGTGCCCATTATTAATTACTCCCACCATTCCTGCTGGATTTTTTATTAATTTTATACTATCCAGAATATAACAGGAGAAGCTGAAACATGCAAAGGAGGGTAGGAACACCCAAACCCTGAGGTGGACATTACCATAGTTGTCATTTATGGCAGGAAGACCAGGCTGTTAGAGTATTCAGAATATTTAAGAAGTCAGGGACTGACTCAGACCACCAAGCTCACACACTAACTAAAAGATCACTGTTGGGTGGGCTGACCCAACAGTAAACTATGGGGCTATGATTGACCCTTTGATCAGTCCACCCAAGTGTGGCATTTCAGCTTTAGGTAGCATCTGGTGGGTCAAAACCTGGCTTCTGACAACTCTTGGGGACTTCGGAAGGGGGATCTCTCTACTGTAGGTCCTGGCACTGTCCTTTTCCATATTAAACTTGTGGGTGTACCCACCCATCTTGTTGTGTTTCTACCCCTCCTGTTAAATTCTAAGGAAATGCTGGACCCCCTTGTGCCAGTTGCAGCAGAAGTGCATACCTGAAAATTCAAGAAGAGAGAATTTACTGTCTACTTATGACTTCATTTGCCACACAACATATACAATACAAGGTGGAAGTTCTGCCACTATTGGGTCATTTAAAAGCAAAATGGCCTAACATAATATTCTGCTTTACATAGTCATGCCCTTGGGTGTACGTTGCATGTCCTAAAAACTTAATTGAAGTACCTTGGATGCATGCTGTACACCTTGGTCCTTCTACACCTCCGACTGAGGAGATCTAGTGGTAGTCATGGAAAAAAAAAGCCCCAAGTTGGGCTTTAAGTAATTACATTATGATCACCAAATCCATAGGCCCATGGCAGAGATATGAAAATTGCTTAATTGCTGAGTTCCCATAAGGAGTATATAGTTGTGAAAGATAATGTAGGTAAGTCGGATATGAAGCGAACTGATATATGTTGTCCTAGGTGACAGAGGGAAGTTGCTGTGGACAGGGAACTGGGTGACGTTCCTGGACACCATGCTGCAGATGTTGGTCTTGGGAATAAAAGGCCGCAGCCTCCGTTTACCAACAAGAATCCTGTCTGTACTCATTGACCCAACAACACATGAGGAACACGTGTGTCCATGTCCAGATGACAAGAAAGGTACATGATTTTTTTTTATTCATTCCCTTTTGTGTTGATATACTCTTGCTGTGTGATTACCAGGAGACTTCTTGCCCATACTCTTATGTGGAAGAAGTGGCTGCCATACCCACTATAGGTTGTGATAATTCTGCTATACAGGATACAGGAATTTTATTTTAAGTGATATCAAGCACTTGTGTGGGCCGTGAGTGCAAGTTATCACACAAAAGCATTCTACTTCTTTTTGTAATATGCACACAGGGAGCAGACACATAACACCGCCACTGATGTCCATTATAGCTTTAGTGTGGTGTCGGCAGTGGACTGAAATACAGTGGAAGCTCTACCAAGAAACACAGCTATAAGATGATTTTATTCTAATTCAGGTTTAGTTTCTAATTTCTAAGTTTCTAATTAAAGAACCAACATTGCTACATTGCACAGGTAAAGGAAAGAGGACACATTGAAAGATATCAAATCATGGTGCACAGAGTTCACCTAAAGTCACCACTTGATACTAAAGCTACCTTTTCCATACCCTAATAAGATAAACCCTTGAATTCCTGCTAAGCCCAAGGACCCAGAAGTATGAAGTGTTCCGCTAAAAAAACAAGTCAAGATTGCCCACAAGTACCATAGATAGTCCCATGTACTTTCCTTTGGGTAATGGCTCTGCTCCATGAAATCTTTTTATTTTCCTATCATTGTAGCTGTACCGGTTTCTGTTAACAACTGTTTGGAAAGGATAGTATCTGGAGGTGTTCAGATATCGGGACTCCATGCCACTACAGCTCCCCGCCGGCAGCAGCAGCAAACTCCGCCAACCCTGGAGAACTTTGTCTTCACCCCGTTTTTTGAAGAAGACTGTCTGCAAGGAGACAAGGACCTCCACGCTCTGCTAGAACACTGTACAGGTACTTGGGGTGCAGGGGCCAACGCATATTCAGTTTACCCAGGTTCAGTTTCTGAATAAAAGCATCACCGCTCACTGTGATTCCCACGTCGGTTCCTTTCTCTGGGAGCATTATGGGTACAGGTACTGAGCTCGTCCACGTGCTCTAGCCTGACCTCAAACAAAATGTACCACACTCCATAGATCCACTGAACATCATATTTATTAGTGTCACACTATCATCCCTGTTCTTAACCATGCGCGCCTGTAACGCATTTCATATGTTTGTGCTTAATGATAGAGATCTCCACAATGAAGCCGGGTGAAACGTGTTGGTTTAGGGATGGGCATGATACTGTGATTGTGATATAAAGACATTAATAAATATGATGTTTGGTGGATCTATGGAAAGCAGTTTGAGGTTACCCAGGTTCAGGCAATGCTAAAGTAACTCTGTCATCTCACTGAAAAAGCTACTTAAACAGATAAAGCACAAATATCTCATACCTGCTGCAGCTTAAACTCCTGCGGCCATGTCCGAACCCTGCGTCATTCTGATCCTGGTGGTGCCAAAGGATCTCCCGAGCATTTTATTTGGTCCATCACTATGATGGGCTGCTTCACTGACCGGGATAGAAAGGGTATCCAATGCTACAAGGAAATGCTGGGAAATGCTGGAACGTTGCCCTATCAGAAAGGCCCGGGAATCCAGGCATCATGGCGGGAGTGGAAACTGCTTCAGGTATATGCAGGAAACTCTAGGTGGCTGCATTTTAAGAGCAATGAGATAGTATAATGCAGACAATACTTGTAGACTTCAGAAAAGAATCAGCTGATATACACCTATTTGTATTGTTTTGTCTTGCAGATAAAATCTACGAACTGGAATTGAAAGTGGCACAGCATGGGCTTAAACTGGATATCCCTGGGACCAAGTCTGCAGGCAATGGCCAGAGGAAGAAGCAATTGAGCGTTTCTTCCGACCAGGGTCTTCTCCACGTTCTCACAGAGATCTGTAACCTGGAACTCAATGGAAACCTGCAGTCAGAGCTGGAAAAAACCCTCCTACAGAAAAGCAATCAGCTCCGAGAGGACCCCCTACTGAATGGGCTACTTAACTCTCCTAGACTCAAATCCTGTCTAGATACAGTGCTGGAGACTGGCAGTGCACACAGGATCAAGATCATTGAGGTAAGTGCAGATAGCTCTATGATAGGACCATATATATCCACCTCTAGACCAGTATGTGAGCTAGCTGCTGGAAAAAGAGGGGAGACGATAAATTCCATAGACCAAAATTGTGACTCTTTGAACTTGTGTAGATGCAATGCAAATGCAGCCTGCTTTCAGGGGCATTCAGCTTGCATTTGAGATCATTTTAAGACACTTCTGAGTGCCATCTGAGCTCCTTCACTGCAATTCACTTCTTCTACACTGCGTCAAGCTGCTTTTGCATTCCCATTGACTTGTATGAAGAAACCGGCACTGACGCAAACAAAAGCTTGTGTACACTTGTCTTTAGATTCATGCACATGAGTGCGGAAGGTAATGCTTAGTCATCTCACAGGGTTCAGGCATTTGCCCGAAGACATTGTAACAGGAATAAATGCTGCCCATTCTAGAACCCAGAACATTTGTATATTAGCTGAGCGCTTAAACTTACCAGATTTTGCTAACGCCTAAAGTACAACTGTGGCCTCCCATTAAAACAAAATATGCACTGCAGCAGTTAGTATGAGTGCATCTGCACTTACAGTTTTCTCTTAGTTCCCCCTACAAAGTCCCACTAATACCTGTTGATCCTTGCAGTGAAGTCACCTAATGCAGCTTCCTCAGATGGGGAGGCAACAATGATGCACTGCTCACGAATTCAGACCAGAGTTCCCACTCTCATGTAGGTTTTGCCTACTTGCACTACAATGGGATGAGATGACGTTGCAGAGGGCATGGCTATCAGCATTGACACTGCTGATTCACAAGCCTGTAGATTTTCAATCAGCATCCAGCCACATCTAGTCCTGCCCATTACTTTCTGGATTGACAGCACTGCCTCTGCTGCTGAAACCCTCCAACTGTAAGCTGCAGTGTCTGGGAAGGAAAGTGTATGAGATAAAAATAAAAAGGTTTTTAAAGCTCTTTCAAAGGTGTGATCCTTTGAATGAGCTTTAACATTCCATTAGCACTCTGTAGACCATTTTTCAATGTCTTTTTATGTGTATTTATCTAATAACTAGACCCCTTACACTTCTCTGCAGGCCCTCTCAGGAAACGGCCACTTATCCTCTCATGTGCTAAGTCTCCTGAACACCCAGCCAATGCTGCAGGTGGACTATACAGCCACCGACCGGACACTAGATGTCTTCTCAGAGCTGGGCAGTGACCTTGAAGCGGCAGGAGTGGCTATGGAGCAGTGGGACCCGCTGGTCTCACCACCTAACAGTTTAACAGGAGCCGACTTGCTGGTGTGTAACAGCTCTGGACACCTGCTGAAAGACCCAAGACAGGTTCTCCCCAACATGGCTGCTGCAGTGAAAGAAGGAGCATTTATTTTGCTGCACACTCTTCTGAAAGGAGATATCCTAGGAGAAACCATAGCCTTTCTGAGGACGCAAAATCTTCAGCAGAAAGATGGGCTTCTCTCTCAGGTAAGATACAATGAAATAGCACTTCAAATGCCATTAGATCTCAAGACCAAAGTGTCTGCAGGAAGAGCTGTTCCAGCCTCCAGCCAGGTCCACCTTTTATACCAGAAACATGAAAACGATTCTTTAATAGGCATCAAAGATTTCTTTGCACACACATAATGTTCACTGGTCTTAAAGGAGAACTATGGGGTCAGTGTTTTTCCCCATAGTTCTCCTTAGGGTAACGGGAGGACACAAACTAGCGTCCTCCCGTTACCCTAAGCTCATTATACCGCGAGCTACAGCTCGCGGTATACTGAGACGCCACAGCCGGAGCGGCTCCCGGCGTAGATTACGGGATCCGCCCAGCTGCGTGAGTGACAGCTGGCTCTGCCTATCTAGAGGCAGAGCCAGCTGTACCCGTCCGTTCCGCCAGTCAGCGCTGGCACATCGGAGCGGGGAGAGGGGAATCCAGCCCCTCCCCCTGTCACGGCAGAGATCCGTGACAGGATCGAGAGGTGAGCGAACCTGGTATGTGGTCGCTTACCTCCCGATCTACTGAGCCGACCTGTGACAGTCTCATTGTCACAGGTCGGTTAGAACTATGAGGTGAGTGGAAATCACTCACCTCATAGTTCTCCTTTAACTGGACCCTCCTTCAAATTATTGAGTTCAGCTGTCTCCAGTGCAGGGTGTTGTTAATATTACTGCATACAAAGACATTTTAAAGGCATAGTCCATCTTTTGAAAAATGCATACACATTAATGAAAAAGCCCTGAGGGTCTCTTATATATCTTTGGTGTGTGGTGGTTTGCTTCAATTCCAAAGTTTGCACATCTACTACATCTATTGTGAAGGAGTCCCACTTTGATTGCTGAGTTTGCCACTTAATTTATAATATGTAGAATCAGACAAAGGGAATGGGAACATTCATATGCCCAAAGTGGATGGAAAGCTGGCCAGGAATTATGGCATGGAGATTCCTAGAGATACAAGATGACATGGAGGGATTACCCCACAGAACTCCCAAAAAAACCTATAATGATCCAGTCTAGGTGACTACCACAGGCCCGATTTAATTGTCACAATAATTGGATCATAGTTTCTAATTCGTATTGTTTGTATACCAGGTAACTCTAGATCCTAAATTGAACCGGTTTAAGCAATTTTGAGACGGGATTTATGTTTAATTCCACCTCTGAACTATCACTTTAGGGTGGGTAGGCATTGTATCTGATGGTTTGCAAGTTACGGGATTAGATTTGAGAAATAAAAGCCTGGTAATGGTTTTCTATCCCTGACAGGCAGAGTGGGAGGAATTATTCGAAGCCGCCTCTTTGGATTTGGTTGCCGTGAAGAAATCTTTCTACAACTCTGTCATTTTCTTATGCCGTCGACGGGGCCCACAGAAGACGCCCGTTGTCCTGTCGGTGGAAGACATGGATTGTTCATGGGTGGATTCGCTCAAGGTGAGCTGTTTTATAGAGATCATAAATGCAGTCGTGGCTGCATATCCTGATACTTGGCTATGTAGAATGTTGCTAACTTGTCATTCCTTTAAGAGGCAGCACTTCTAAAGCTGCCACTAAACCAAGACTGGTTATGGGATGGGGATGGTCCAGGATATAGCTGCACCAGGTCAATTTTTTCTTTAATGCAGTGCCGTTATGGCTCCTGTAGGATGGTCATGTGATGCCAGGTCACCAACTGCATAATATAATATCACAGATGAAAGCATCCGTCATGATTCTTTATCTTTATTCTCCTACAAGATTATCATATATCTACACAGCACCAGTTCTGTGTCTTCAGTAACTGAATGATAGAAAACAAGTGACTTTTCCTCATTACATACTTGCAGCATTAAAGGAGTCCCCTCTTTTCAGTGCTGCCCATAATTTGGAAAAAGCAGAAAACTTCTAGTTGCTCCTCTGCACTATATTCATGTTCAGTGCTGAGCTCTGCCCTCGGTCCTGTATACTGCAGCAGCAACACATGTCCTACCCAACCCTTTAAAAGAAGAGGTAAATTACATCAGTACTCGTCATTCCCATGAAGAGCTACGCCGGCTCAACAATTTTCACCATCTTACACACTTGGAGTGTCCTGGTCCTCTGCTCCATGCTCTGGTTCCATCTGCTGGCTGATATGTCACATAGTGCAGTAGTGGACCAGACACCAACAGAAGTGTGTTGGTTTTAAGGACAGGCAGTTGCAACATTGCAATACTGCAGAAGAAAAAGCTAGTGACACCTCATTGTTAGCTACCCGTGTGATTGTTCTCATGATCCTCTGTGACATAGAATTCATATATTGTTAGAAAGCTGGTGATATCCACCTACCCGGCCCAACGAGCAGCCACGCTTCCTATGCTATAGCTAATGTCTTCCTTGTGCCACACAGGAACTCATGGCGGATTCTACTGACCACCATATTTGGCTCACTGCCCTGAAGCAACCAAACTCTGGTATTGTTGGGATGGTAAACTGCCTGCGCCAGGAACCTGGGGGACACAGAATCAGGTATCATTGCCGTATATGATCTCCATAAGGCTTTATAAAATAATATATAGTAAGCATGCATACATTATGGGACAGTTCAGCGGACTGGTGGTGTATCTAATCATGTGATGCAGAAAGTGAAGAAGTAATTGCTGAGTGTTCATATGCATAGCCGCCAAAATTGTGTTTCCAAAAACCCGCTAATTTTTTTAAGTTTCATGGCCTAAAGCAGGGGTGGGCAAACGCTGGCCCTCCTGATGTGAAACTACAAATTCCATCATGCATCTGCCTTTGGGAAGTTCTAACTCAGGTTTGGGCAACCTTGGCACTCCATTTATGCTAAAACTACAAATCTCGTCATGCCTCTGCCTCTGGGAGTCATACCTGTGGCTGTCAGAACCTTGCAATGCCTAATGGGATTTGAAGTTGGGGCAGAGTATGCCTACCACTTGCCTGAAGGGTGTATTTCAAACTGCAGACAGAAGTCTATGAGGACCTAATGCACAGCTGCAGCCAGCAGGTAGAAGTTGCACCCTCTGGATATAAACTGATTCAGTCGACTGTGTGCAGAACTTGTTGTTGAGCTGTTGACATTGGCAAACATGAGACACCTTTGCCAGCAGAGCAGCTAAGAATAGACAGGTAAACAAGTGAAAAGAGTGCCACCTGCTTGAATAGGAATATACAGTATATTATAGTAAAAAATGCCATATTTTATAAATCTTTGAAAATTGTAGTTTTTCATCCTGAAGATGATGATAAATGTTCACTTTGGGTAAGCTCTGTAACATGTTTGCTTTTCAATGTTACGAAGTTTAGATTTTATGTTTAGCTTATTAAATTAGGCAGCTCTTCAATAACTCCATATGTAAATATTTGCTTACTGATCTTCTTTTCAACACCTTTTGTACCTACCTACATTGTACCCTGATTTACACCCCAGGTGCATCTTCAATTCTGATGTGATGTCGTATGAGGTTCCTGATAAGGAGCTCCAACAGCTGCAGCGCAAAGATATGGTGATGAATGTTTACCATGGCGGGAAGTGGGGATCGTTCCGCCACATTACCTTTCTGAAAGGTTAGTGTTTAGCATTCAGTTGTTCATGTGCTTTGTCCGGACAGTTCCTAGCATGTATATACAGAATATAACAGTATGACAAGCAAGCAGAAGTGGCAGATTCATATGTGTAATAAGAGCTTTTCTGGGTTTATTATACTCATTGGGGTGAATTTATTAAACCAATTGCAACAGTTTTAGCCTCTTAAATTATGTGCAAATCTGTCTTTTAACGTGTGCCCCTGTTTTGACCAAAGCTTGCACTACTTTTCCAACTGCACCTGTTTTTCATCTGCCCTTGTTGTGGGCTGTCTGAAACTGGAGCATCACCTAACAAAACAATGGCAACTTAAGAAGTCCTCATGACCACGTCTTCAAGAAGGGACAGTTAAGCTTTTTGCCTGGAGTTACGAGTCTTCTTCCCTGGAGTCTATTAAACCGTATTTATCAACAACATTACACTAGCATCATAAATCTGGCGCAAAACGCTTCAAATATATTCCGTGCAAGTTCAAACACTCGCAATTACTATGATAAATTCCCCCCATTGTGTATATTATTATACTCATTTATGTATTTTAATTATCTACACCGCACCTACAAATTCCTAGTGTGTTACATAGCATATAAAACCAATTATATGAATCCTTGTGCCTGAGGGATCATCTAAACACGCCAAGGGGTCTATTTATAAGCAATCTGCAGGACCCTTTGCCCTATGAATATCTGTGAGCATTCGTTATGTGCAGACATATGCCAAATGAACTTTCTTTAGTTGCTTCTTTACATGGAAATTAATTTTGATTTTTCATGATTGCCGCTAGATGACACCAATGAGCACAGAGAATAAACATAATTCTTATGCTCCTATAGCACCATCTAGTGGTCATGATACATGTATGAAAACATTTGAATAGTCATCTCTCTTGTAAAGAAAAAACCTAAAGATCGTACAATTCGGCAAATATTCGCACAGAGTGAACGTTCACAGAGCAAACAGCCCTGCTAATTTTAAGTTTATAAATAGACCCCCAAGGGTAAGTTTAGGTAGAATCCTGTTAATCAACTAGAACGTTGCTGGGGGAAATTAAGCAGAACCACAGGGAGAACATAGAAGCTCCTAGCAGGTAATGTTCCTTATCTGAAAAAATAGCAATGTTTTGGGGCCACCTAGGCTCCCTTCATCAGGCTTGATATTAAACTGGTGAAGGGACCCCGGGTGGCTCTGAAACGTTGCTATTTTTGTGACATGATGCCTACTTGTCAATAAAGACGGTTCTTACAATTCAATCCTGCTCTGATGTATGTAGGCACCTTTAGGTACCATACCCTCAACATACGTCATGATGGGGTGACTGCTCGCAGTATAAATGTGTTTGTGTGTATATGTGTGAGAGGAATTGTTAAGTGGCTAAATCATCTGCCAATTTCCGACTGCCATCTACAATCTCTGCTAACTCTAATAATGTCGTTGGGTCTTGTTTGTGCAGATCAAGCTCAGGATAAAACTCCATTTGCCTTTGTGAATGTCCTGACCCGAGGTGACCTCTCTACTCTGCGCTGGATCGCCTCTCCTCTTTGTCACTTCCAGCCCACCAACCCCAATGTGAAACTGTGTAAGGTCTACTATGCCTCACTCAACTTCCGAGACATCATGCTGGCAACCGGCAAACTACCCCCTGATGCCATCCCAGGTAAGATCCCATATGGCTATAGTTGGAATTGTAATGTTGGGCCAACGTATGGGATTGCACAGCGGTTAGTAGAAACAGAAGTTTGCCGAACAGCAGACACAGCCAGATGCATGTCCAAAATGTCCTATAAAATGAATTTCCAATAAGATGCTTGTTTGGAGGATTGGTTGATACTGATCGCAGAATCTTTAAGTGTCTCATCCTTCATTCTAAAAGCCATTTAAACTTTTTGTATAGGAAAGGGTTTGTGACCTTGATGATCATTCATCTTTATTCTTTTTTTTGGTTACAAGGTGACTTGGCGCTTCAGCAGTGTATGCTGGGAATTGAGTTTTCAGGCCGTGACCCTGCAGGCAAGAGGGTCATGGGACTTCTTCCAGCTAAAGGTCTGGCTACCGCTGTGGATGCTGACCAACGCTTCTTGTGGAACGTACCTGAGAACTGGTAAATAAAACCAATCTATAATGTGGACAGTGGCAGTGCAAAGTAACTGGTTCCCTTGATTGCATTCCTAATCCCTCTTCTTCAGTTGCTTACCTTCTATGCCCTACTTGTCCACTAGAACCAAGTAAAGTATCCAGTATCAATCACCAGGTCTAAGTGATGATACTGATGATGGGGTGCGGTGTAGGGTCTCAATGAAAGGGGGGTGAACCTGTTACTTTGCCTTTAATGGGGAAAGTACATGTTTTTGATCAGTCACTATATGGCCAAAAATTTGTGCACACCAGACCGTCACACCGGTATGAGCTTGTTGGACATCCCATTCCAGAACCACGGGCATTAATATGGAGTTTGCAGCTATAACATCCTCCGCTCATCTGTGAAGGCTTGACACAAGATTCTGGAGTGTGTCTGTGGAAAGTTGTGCCCATTCGTGTAAAAAAAACATTTAGAGGCCTGGCTCACAATCAGCATTACAATTCACCCCAAAGCTGTTCAGTAGGGTTGAGACCAGGGCTTTTTGCAGGCCACTTAAGTTCCTCCACACCAAACTCATCAAGCCATGTCTTTATGGAGGTGGCTTTGTATACAGCAGGCCTCCCCCTAAGAAAAGGCCTTCCCCAAACCATTGCCACAAGGGTGGCTAAGATGTCAAAAAATGCCTCTTGTGTGCTGTAGCATTAACAGTATCCTTCACTGGAATCCCTCATCTTAATAATTTGGAGAGGTGCCCATAATCTTTTGGTCATATAAGATATTATAAATGGGACTTTCTTCCGGTATTGCTATTGTAAATGATTGTTACTGAAGTTGTTTTTTTATTACTTTTCTGAGGAGGCCTGTATATACCTCTGTATATACATATTAGAATACATGAGAAAGTACTTAGAATTCAGCACTGTAAACAGAAAATGCAACATACCACTGTTCTTTTGCAGGTCATTGGCTGATGCTGCCACAGTGCCAGTTGTCTATGCCACAGCTTACTATGCGCTGGTTGTACGAGGACGTTTACGTAAAGGCGAAAGTGTTCTTATCCACTCTGGATCAGGGGGGGTCGGTCAGGCAGCTATTGCTATATGTCTTAGCATGGGGTGCCACGTGTTAACCACAGTGGGTAAGTTGTCCTAGATTACATTTTTATTATTTCGTTTTTTTCCATTCATAGATATACTGTGAGAATTTGTGCCCATTAAGCCAAACAATAGTTGTGAGGTCAGGTACTATGTTGGATGAGAAGATCTGGCTTGCAGTTGGCATTCCACTTCATCCCAATGGTATTCAGTAGGGTTGAGGCCAGGGCTCTTTGGTTCCTCCATAGCAAGCTGGTCAAACCATGTCTTTATGGCACTGCCTTTGTACACAGTCATGCTGGAACAGAAAAGGGCCTTCCATAAATTGTTGCCAAAATTTTGTAAGTACACAATTGAGTAAAATGTCTTTGTATTATGTAATATGAATAATACCCATCACTGGAAACACCTGAATGCAATCATTTAGAGGTGTAGTCACATACTTTTGCCCTAGGTGTGATAATCGGATTTCCACAAACTTGACCACAAATGGATTTACTCAATACCATAACTCCAACTCTTGAAAATCATGTTTTTCAGGATCTCCTGAAAAGCAGGAATACCTTCAAAGCAAATTCCCACAGCTCAACTCCCAGTGCTTCGCAAATTCCAGAAATACATCTTTTGAAGAGCACGTGCTCAGTGTAACAGGAGGCAGAGGTGAGCAGCAAAGCATTACCATGCTAACTTAGCTGCCGTGAATCCTTCCAGACAGCTCTGAGCCCACCTTGTTGTTTCCTCCACAGGAGTCGACCTGATCTTAAACTCTCTGGCAGAGGAAAAGTTACAGGCCAGCCTGCGGTGCCTGGGACGTCACGGGCGCTTCCTGGAAATTGGCAAATACGATTTGTCCAACAACACGCCGCTGGGTGAGTATAAGCAAAGTTTTCTATATGCCGTCCTGTCAAACTTTCAATATTAGCTCTGTCAGTTCTACAGGGAATTCACACTAAATGCATTTCATAGGGCCTGTACTGACGGCTTTAGCCTTGTTGATGACATCAATTTGAGATGCTTCTGAGATCTATCAGAATTCATTGACAGGTGCATTTCACCTGCAGTTGACCTCCTTCTGATTTGCATTTGACCAGCTTCAAGCAAGTTTTGCATTGCCATAGAGTTGTATGGGAATGCTAAACCCACTTGACGTCAAAAAAATGTCCATCAACACTGCCCTTGTGTCCATGATAGAAAGGATCATGTCAAAATCAGGGGAGTGAGTGGCATGGGCACAAATTAATACCCTCTTGCTAACATATACTTAAATACGGAAAGAAAAATCTTTATTTAAATTTCTTGGCAATAAAAACATTTGAGTGCTGCAACCCTTGCGCTTTGGCTATACATTGAGGATCTTCCAGGCAGGTACTAGTTGCTTGCACCTTGAAAGATTAGAGGAGTGCTGTCTACATGAATACTTCACTATACAAGGATAGAAGATATCTGCATGGCTTTCTCTTCCATTCAAAATCCAAAAGCTAAAGGATTTTTTCCTCATAGTGGGTGGAGACAGGCTAATGATTCCTTAATTCCTCCTGGAGCCAACTGTACATCCCACCGCAACACTGGTTTGTAGTACAGGCATAACCTAATATTATGGAGCCATATATTTCAAACTGCTTACAGCTTTGTCAGGCGTGTTGGCCTTCATTTGTGCAGTGTGTGAAAATAATGGCTTCATTGGAGTTGGGCTTGTAGGCAGATGAAGTGGCACAACCGGACAGGTTATGGTGAGGTGGTCTAAAAGAAACCCACAGCTTTAATTACTCCCTGTGATGCCATCGCCAGTTATGCAGGGACAGCTGTTGGGGGATAAAATCAGAAGGGTGCCCTAAGTCAGTTTCATTTGCTACTCATCCCTTTTCCTACACACAATATATGGGCAGGCACTTAGGCATCACAGGAGCAGCATTGTTTTATTGGGAAATATATTAATGTATACATGTGGAGATGGACAGAGAGAGATGAGAATGGAAAGTTATACACTCACTAGATATTTGGAAGGATCTCCAGGTATTTCTTTTTTTGCACTTGCAGCTTTTTAAAGGGATAAAACATGACGCACTGCAGAGATGTACCGAATATGTTTTTATTTTGCCCAGGCATTTTATAATATATTTTTCTCGTTGCTGTCTCTGTGCAGGTATGGCTCTGTTCCTGAAGAACGTGGCCTTCCATGGGATCTTGCTGGATGCCCTCTTTGAAGAGGGGAATAGAGAATGGGAGGAAGTGTCTGACCTGCTGAAATCCGGCATAAGGGATGGAGTGGTGAAGCCACTTACGAGGACCATCTTTACTCGGGATGAGGTGGAACCGGCATTCAGATTCATGGCACAAGGAAAACACATTGGAAAAGTTCTGATAAAGGTGAGGAGGTGGTTGGCCGTAGTCGCATTTGAGGCTGGACTACACAGCGTAATGCAGCTTTGTAATCCATATTACATCATTAAATGTGTTTTTTATGGAAGCAGTGTAAGAACCTGAATTTGACTTGGTATTAGCCTCTTGCAGTCATTTGTATAGGCAGAGCTCAGAAAGGGGGAGGGAGAAGCAGCACAACATGTCAGCCAGTTGTGCTGCAGAACTGGTGTATTATCAAGAAGCATGCTAATAAGAGAGAGCACAGTAACAGAGAGGTGAGCTCATCAGACTGCTGCTTCTCCATTCGGTGTCTAGTCAAAGGTTGGGGGGGGGGGGACTAGACCTACATACAGTATATTATTTAACTACGGCAGAGAAAAATCAGGCCCCCTCCTCTGCCAGACAGGGCTGTGCTGTGTGGCAGGGCTGTGTAATGCTCAGAACTGGATTGACAGAAATACAGATCCTTTGGCAGGTAAAATAGTTCTGGTATATATATATATATTTATTCTGTGTAGTTAGCTGTTTGACTGGAGCTCTGATATGTGGATGGGTGTGTGCCACCCATGGCCATGGCCTTTATTGGCTGTGGCAGAAATTTGGTCTTGGGTATTAGGCTGATCGTTTAATAATCAATACTGTTCTGTAACCCATAACAACCAATTACAAATCAGCACAGTAGTAGTACAGTAGTAGCAAAACTGTTGAAAACCGATCTGTAGTTGATTGCCATGAACCTAGGACCATGGTGAATATCTGATTACCATGTATATGCTGTGATCTGAGACAGTTGTGCCTTTTGTTCAGGTACGTGATGAAGAAATCGGATCTGTTAGAGAAGCTGATGCTTTACTTCCTGCTATCCCACGGACGTCCTTCCCTCCGACAAAGTCCTACATCATCACCGGAGGACTGGGCGGGTTCGGTCTGGAGTTAGCTCAATGGTTAATCGAAAGGGGAGCTCGCAATCTCATTCTGACCTCTAGATCCGGAATAAGGAATGGTATGCTTTAACTGCAATCTTGCACATACACTGATCAGCCATAACATTAGCACTATGGGAAGAAGGCAAGCCGGCGGAGGCAGTGTGGTGGTTTGGGCAATGTTCTGCTGGGAAACCTTGGGTCCTGCCATTCATGTGGATGTTACTTTGACATGTACCACCTACCTAACCATTGTTTCTGACCAAGTACACCCCTTCATGGAAACGGTATTCCCTGATGGCAGTGGCCTCTTTCAGCTGGATAAAGTGCCCTCCCACACTGCAAAAATGGTTCAAGAATGAGTTCCAGGTGTTGACTTGGCCTCCAAATTCTCCAGATTTCAGTCCAATCGATCATCTGTGGGATGTGCTGGAAAAACAAGTCCGATCGATGGAGGCCCCACCTCGCCACTTACAGGACTTAAAGGATCTGCTACTGACAGCTTGGTGTCAGATATCACAGTATACCTTCAGAGGTCTAGTGGAGTCCATGCCTTGACGGGTCAGGAAAAGGGGGACCTACTCAATATTAGGCGGGTGGTCATAATGTTCTGACTGGTGTATTATATGATTGCACATTTTGCTGAATTTACTTCTTTTAATATGTAGGAACATGTAGGAGATACAAGAATTGTCAGTATCAGATTCAATTAATTGGTGTGTCTGTGCAATGTGCAACATATTACATAATTCTTGTTTAATCTACAACTTATGTCTGTAATCATTGAGTCCCTATAGTTGTTGTAGACAATATTATCTTATTCTTACCCGTAACTTCTAATAAAATATTTAGAAACCACTAAAAAAAATAGATTTAATTGGTAGTCTATGTGACATGTACTCGCAGCAGTTTGACGGTATATGAAACCTTAAAGAAGACCCAAGAAATTGGGTTACAAGTGAAAAGAATCGGTCCTAGTATTATAGGGTTATCCACAGTTTTGGGTTTGAAAGCCAATTTATACTTTGTTCTTTTTTTCAGGTTATCAGGCAAAACAAGTGCAGAGCTGGAAGGAAGCCGGGATCACCGTTGTGGTTTCAACCAAAGATGTGGTGTCTATAGGGGGAACGAGGCAACTGATAGATGCTGCTTCACAGTTAGGGCCAGTGGGTGGAATATTCAATCTGGCCATGGTAAGAACATCACTGTTCACGTAACTCTAACTTGTGTGTACTGCATACAAACCTTCATTTTTTTCTATATATCCTGTATGGATAGCCTTTCCTTAAAGTTGACCTCCAGCTTCACCTTCAATCTTGGACAGTTGTAATAGAAAAAGGAAAGGTTTTATATAAAAAAAAATGTAATTAGCATGTTTATGAGACGGGGGGTTTGGAACCACGAAAGGTTCAATTAAAAGCAAATGAAACTTCATCTTTAAAGGAGAACTATGAGGTGAGTGTTTTTCACTCATCCTCATAGTTCTAGCCGACCTGTGACAATGAGACTGTCACAGGTCGGCTCAGTAGATCGGGAGGTGAGCGAACACATACCGTCACTCGCTCACTTCTCGATCTTGTCACGGCACAGAGCCGTGACAGGGGAGGGATTGGATTCCCCCCTCCCCGCTCCGATCCTCCAGCGCTGACTGGCGGAACGGACGGGGGAGGGGGCGGGTACAGCTGGCTCTGCCTCTAGATAGGATCCAGACATAATTGTCGGGATCCGTTCCAGCTGCGGCGTCTCAGTAGCTCGCGGTATACTGTGGTGTCTCAGTTTAGCGAGCTGTAGCTCGCGGTGTACTGAGCTTAGGGTGACGGGAGGACGCTAGTTTGTGTCCTCCCGTTACCCTTAGGAGAACTATGGGGAAAAGCCCTAACCCCATAGTTCTCCTTTAAAGCTATTTGAAAGGTTCTTCTCCTGTCTTGGTGACACACGAGTAGGTGCAATCTCCCCATATATGATACCAATTGCAGTCAAAATCTAAGAAAGAGGTCCTAACCCCCTTCCCCTTTCTGTTCTACAATAAGATTGTCCATGCCTCTCTTCTGGGACAGCCAGTAAAACATTCAGAGGACTCTATTCTTGCCTCACATGCTCAGTCGCTTCTCCCCGAAGGGGGAAGGTGTTAAAGTGCAATGATGGGGCTTCCACACCTTCCCTTTGATGCTTCATTCAGTGAGGGGTTGCAAGTATTTTATATATAATTGGTCTTTTAGAAGAGTTCTTTCTTGACTTGCCTACAACAAGTAGTTCTGAAGTTTGATTTATAAGGAATTCTGTTTTTTTGAACAGGTGCTTAAAGATGCCATGATTGAGAACTTATCCACTAAACTATTCCAAGATGTGAACAAACCAAAGTATGATGGCACCCTAAATCTGGACAGGTAACGACACATTATATAACAGGTCTACAGAGCTAAACCTATTTCTAGCAGACTAAAAAGTATTTTTCTTGCAGAATCTTTATAGTGATTGGGGAAATGTGTATGCACTGCAGAGATGTACTGCATATGTGTGTTTTTTTTTTTAATTATTTTACCTTGATGTACGCAGGTAGGTTGAATAAATCCAAAGCAAAGCTTCCCCTAGTGGCTAATCTACAAATAGAAGTGAAAGCTTGCACAAATGTGAAATTGGCAAACAAAATATAGTTAAACCCTGAAATAAGAAATAACAATATTTGCTAGCTGAAAATACACTTTAAATGCACATAGCAGGAAAGGTAATCACTGTTCTATAATAGTATGACTATGAACAGGATCTGGATAGTTGTTTCCACAACGCCATTGGTCACTAACAATCTTATGTCTAAAATGATCAAATAAAGAGTTATAACAAGGCAGACCAGACCCCTGAGCTATCATGGCTTCTCCCTGATTCATATTTCCCACAATGCTTTGCTATAGTACCATTACTGATATCATACCATGGTCCCAGTCCTCAAGCAGTCAGACCTTCACAGCGGTTCCTTTTGCTTTCTTGAGTTTCTTTCTGCATTTAAAGGGTTAATCAAGAACAACTTTTCTTAAAAAATAAATAAATAAATTTAAAGTAGTACGCATATGTTCTCTGTTCGAGAAGCCATAGTTGAGCCATACAACCTCCGTGTCATGTAAGTGACAACTTTTCCTAAACTTCGAATGTTATTTTTACAGTGTAAGCCGTGAGAAGTGCCCGGAGCTCGATCACTTTGTGGTCTTTTCCTCCGTGAGCTGCGGGCGAGGAAACGCCGGTCAGAGCAATTACGGATTTGCCAATTCAACCATGGAGCGAATTTGTGAAAAGCGGCGCCAGGACAATTTACCAGGTATGGGAACCTGCTGGAGAAAATTGATCAAACTCAGGGTGCCCAAGACATGCTAAATATTAACTTATAGCTCCTTAAAGGTTTCAGCAAAGACAGAGACTCTGAAAGGAAAAACTTTTGATGTGTTTTCTCATTCACATCAAGCCCTGCCCTCAAGGAGCTTACAATCCAAGGTTCCTATCTCACATGTATGCATATACGCACACATACTAGGGCTGACTTAGACAGGAGACAATTAACGTACCAGCATATCTTTGGATTGTGGGAGGAAACCGGAGGAAACTCATGCAAACACCATGCAGATAGTGTCCTGATGGGGATTCAAACCAGGGAACCCAATGCTGCAAGGCAGAAGGGCTAACCACTAAGTTGGTGAATCCTGTGTCATGGGTACTTGTTTAAATTTACTTTGGAAAACCAATGATTTGTATCATTATTAAACAACAGTTCAAGAACATATAAACTTAAAAACATTAAAATAAAATTGCCCCAGAACACTATAGTAAACTTTCAACCAGGAAGTTTAGAGCATCCACACATGACTTTAGAAGTCAGGCACATTGTATTGGTACCATTTTAAAGCTCATTGTCTGGTTCATTTTCTTGTAGGTTTGGCAATACAGTGGGGAGCCATCGGCGACGTAGGAGTCGTCCTGGAGACAATGGGAAGTAACGATACGGTGATAGGAGGGACGTTGCCTCAGAGGATAAGCTCCTGTCTGGAGGTTCTAGACCAGTTTCTAAACCAGCCACACCCCGTCATGTCCAGCTTTGTCCTAGCTGAGAAGACCATCTCTGTCAAAGCCAAAGGAGCTAGTCAACAAGATTTGGTTCAAGCCGTGGCTCACATATTAGGTAATTTGATTTTAGATGCACTACAGTACTCCTATACAATTATTCAGCTTCCTAAAATAAACTCTTCCAGCTCATGTTATAAAGCTTCTGTCTTCATATCTCACTGTATTGAGGAAGAATTTGAACTGCTTCTGTTAGACAGGTGTCACATACCTAAGACGGCCATACACATGTAGAGATGATCCCCTGATACATGGGTTTAAGTAACAATCTTACCATCTATGCAGTGTGAATTATCAATCACACCAGACTGGCATCAGCTTTACTAGAGATGGGTTGACTATTTTCATTCAAACTTCTGTTCACCTCTATGGAAATGGATGTTGATAACCTAAAATTAGCTAATATTGCCTTGTGGGCAGTAATGTAGAGATCGTCCAGAATGAACTAAGTGTGTGCATTTTAGTTGAGAAGTTTGATGCAACAGCTTGTAATCTGACCAAGGGGTAGGCAGAAGAGATGGTTACGGTTGCAGGACCTGCAATCTATGCTTCTTAAGTAGCTCACAGGCACATGGGGGAATGGGCACAGCTGGACCTATTCAGCGTGGGTGCTAAAGGACATTGTCCTGGCACTGGCTCAGACTGTCAAATTGTATGGCAACCACTGGTCAAGCTCAGAAGTTGCAAGTCACTGGGACACTTCCTTTATAAAATAATGGGAGCAAAGCTCAAGTGGTAAAGTATGCAGATTTCTATTTACTTCAGTAGTATAATGTGAAAAAAAGTTCTGGACTTGTGTTTATTTGGATGCAGGAGGTCTTACTGACGGGTCAGTTGCAGCCTTTGCTGCGCTTTGCATTTAATTGCCTGCATTTAAACAATGTTGCATGTGATTCTCGAAGACAGCCTTCAACATCAACTTCTACCTGAGCCCTTAATTCTCTTGTTGGCTAGGGACACCACAAATAGCTCCTATTGCAGCCACTTGGATAAATCCTATTGTTACTGTGCAGATATTTAAGTTTTTTTGTTATTTTTATTATATATTGTATAATATATGTATGATTCTTTTGCTGCTCTTTGTCAGGCGTCCGGGAGGTAAGCAGTTTGAACCCTGACACCACCTTGGCTGACCTGGGTCTGGACTCTCTAATGGGTGTGGAGGTTCGTCAGACTCTGGAACGTGATTATGATATTGTCATGGCAATGAGGGAAGTTAGACAACTAACGATTAACAAACTGCGTGAACTCTCTTCCAAATCTGGAAGTGTTGAAGGTAAGAAAATGCAAATCTGCATTTATCATGTTCCCTGTAGAAATGTGTATTCAGGTGGACTAACTTTCTCCCCCGTACTTTCAATTTACCATCAGCATCAATATATTTTCTCTTAGAACTACATCAACATTAGCAAGGTCACTTGCCTCTTTGATTTATCTTTTTCAAAATCCCATTGCCCTGTCCACCCCAGGCTGGAAAACATGATGTGCTGCCATTTTGAATTTTTAGATCATCAGTGGCTGTCTTCTTATTCCTTATATTCAGGGCTGATCCACAGCTGACATCTATGTCAGATCTCCTGAATGTGCTTTATAAGATCTGTTGTGGTTTGTGTTTGTTTAGCTAAACTTGCTCCTGAGATCCCATGAGATTTCCCATTTGTGTTTGTTTAGCTAAACTTGTTCCTGAGATCCCATGAGATTTCCCATTTAGCAATGAGAGATCCCAGGGGGCAGCTGGGAGGCACTGGCAAAATGACCAGTTCCTAAAGAAACATGGAAGGGGAATAATTGTAAAGTTTTTGAGGGTAGATAAGTGACCTTAAGAAACAAGGATACATGGCTATCAATCAGTGTACGGAGCTAGATTGAAATGTTATATTGTCTAACTGGGGTAAAAGGTCAGCGGTAAAGGGTCAGGATGCCCAAAATTAATATATTTCTGTAGGGAGAGCCAGGTGGTCTTCCTGCCATAATTCCCAACTCTGTTCCTGTCCACATGAGAGAGAAGGGTCACCAGAAGCAGGTTCTAATTTTCCTTATATAGATCTCATTTGAGAAGGGCAACAGATGGTGAAGGGCCCAAGAGATAATACATATGGGGGGACATGTATACAGTCTTGAGGGAAGAAGGGCAAGGGAGGAGATGATTGAAACCTTTAAAGAGGACAGGACACCAGTTAACACTGAACTTTTTTGCTTAATGAATTCTTTTAAAATTTCCTTGTAGAATCCAAGCCCTCTCAGAAAAGCTTTGTACAACCAGACCTTAGTTTTCTGGATCTGAACAACCTCCTGGTAAATCCCGATGCCTCCACCATTACTAAGCTAAACGACGTTCAGAGTAATGACCGCCACCTTTTCTTGGTGCACCCTATCGAAGGATCCATTGCTGCATTCCAGAGCCTGGCCTCCAAACTCAGCATTTCCTGCTATGGTCTTCAGTGTACAAGAGGTAATCATCTTCAGAAAAAAGCTGCAGGGAAATGTATTTTATTTAGCCAGGAAGTCAACATTCACTAAAAGATGCTAAATCGTGCTTTGCTTTATACTATAAGCCTTCTTTAAAGAGTCTGGTGCAGATTTTCCCTTACTTTCTGCCTGCTAAAATCATTGTCACCAGGACAGCAGGTAAGGAAAAATATTTCTAATGGAGTAAAACCTGGGGGTTCTAACCTTTCCCTACTCTACCTAAGACTAAGACCAAAACGTTTGGTTGGAGGAAAAAAGCCCCCCCAAAATACTATAGTGACTATGTGTACAGTACTTAAACACTTTCACTAGGCCACATTTTTAACTGGAAACACATAGTCATCTTTTAATCAAGAAAACAACATAAGAATGTAATTATCTAGCTGAAAAAAACCCTCAAAATATTGTAGTGACTGTGTACAGTTTTCAAACACTTTCACTAGGCTGCATTTTGAACAGGACCCACACATGCTCTCTAATATATATATGTTGTTTTGCAGCGGCTCCCTTGGACAGTATTCAGAATCTGGCAGAGTACTACATTCAGTGCATAAAGCAAGTGCAGGCGGAGGGGCCTTACTGGATTGCTGGGTACTCTTTTGGGGCATGTGTGGCCTTTGAAATGTGCTCACAGTTGCAGACCCAGCGGGACGGTTCGCAGGCATCAGACAGTCTGTTTTTGTTTGACGGCTCACACTCATACGTCGCTGCATATACACAGGTAAGAGCAACACTCATAAGCCATGACTCACAGCAACCAGGGATCAGCATTCAGCAGTTTTATGGGTTGCTAGGCTTATTACGGTATAACTAAAAGGGAAGTTTCCCATGTGGACCATAGAAACAAATCATAGACTGTCACTTTTCCTGGTCAGGTTAGAAAACAAAAGCTTTCATGGGTTTGTTTGTCGTGCTTCTGAAAATGACAGCTGGAAGATAATTGGCTCCTGTGGACATTTCAATGATTTGTCCATTTACAATATTTAGGTTTTAGGATTTCTTAGTGCCGCTTAGCTGCCGAAAAGCTGAATCACCCACTTGTTTACTTTAAGTACCCCCGGGGCTCCAGTGGTAATACAGTATCTCTAGTTTTGTGCTACCAAGACATCTACTTTTTTTTGGACACTATAGAGATGGGATAGTTCACATTTTGTAATTGTATTTCTTTATATGGGGAATGCAAAGGCAGACTGAGTGTCCCTTGTTGCAGCAGGAGCATGGAGACTCCATACTGGGTAGAGACAGAACAGGGATTATTTGCGAAGTAGTAAAGTTTGACTTTGTCACAGTTTATTTTTAAAGATGCACTGAACATAAAACTGGTTTACAGGTTAGAGTTCTCAAGTTTAAAGGATCAGGCCACCCAGAAATTATAATTTTGTGATTGGTGTAGCCGGGTTAACTCAGTCATCCCCTGATTTTATACATACCTTGTATATTGCAACATCAAGATCTTCCTGCCATAATTCCCAACTCTGTTCCTGTCCACCTGGGAGTGTTGAGTGTTCCCAACCTCCTTGGTGCAGTGTAGCTCTTCCTCATATACACTATTCTACTGTACATAATATAACATAAATCCAGCAGGAAATTGTGTCAGGTTGTTTCATCTCCCACATTTATCAAAAATTGCAATGTCAGCTTTGTGTGGACTGACCCTTTAAAGTCAAACAGAATCTTTATCGTTTAAGAGTATGCTGTTGTGCTGAATAAAAATGAAAGAATGTTGAGTTTTAATTTTTGTATATGTGTTAGCGCTTTATTGCTATGGAAACTCAGAGCACAGCGGTCAAGGTCTCCAGATGTCCAAGTCTCCAAGACAGGCCCTTTGCACACTGCTTCAACCAACAATGCTCATGATCTCGGAGTAGGTCAAATGCAACTTCAGAATCCTCATCTACACTACTGAGGTCAATGGGAATCTGCTGAGCTGTGTTTGACGTGAGCTTCACGTACACATCAATCACAGGAGAACAACCACCATCTATACAAGGACTTGGAGTGCAGAATCAGGAACCCTTTGATGGAATGTTTAATTAGACCCTGTCACATATTAAGCCTAGAATCCTTCACCTTGACAGTTATAATTTATGTACTTCTTGACTTTTTCCAGAGCTATCGTGCCAAATTAACTCCAGGAAGTGACGCGGAGGCAGAAACCGAAGCATTGTGCGCCTTCATCCAGCAGTTCACAGGCACCGAATACAACAAGGTAACTATGACCACCTATTGGGACACAATGGATAGGTAGCCCAAGCAGGAACACGGATATATATTTACCTGCTTTGTCCTCCTGCAGCTACTGGAAACCCTCCTTCCCCAGAAAGACCTGGAGGCCAGAGTGAAGGCCGCGGTAGACCACATTACGCAGAGTCACAAGTCCATCAACCAGGATGCCTTGCGCTTCGCTGCTTCCTCCTTCTACTACAAGTTGAAAGCCGCAGACCAGTATGTCCCCACTAACAAATATCGCGGAAACATTACCCTCCTCCAGGCGAAGACACGGAACGAGTATGGGGAAGGGCTCGGAGCAGACTACAGGTTGTCAGAGGTGAGTGGAGAAAAATGTGTATATTGTCAACAGTAGAGTACCTCCTCAGCCGAGGTACATCCACAATGCTGGAGGGCCAGAGTTCACCCAGCCCTGGTAAAGACACATTCAAGAAACTTTACCATTTCAATAAATTTTTATTGGCATATAAAGATGTAGGAAAATACAAACAATGCACACGTGACACGGGCAGGTGGTGGGTCTCAGAGTACAGACAGTCAATGTGGTTAACACAAGATGGTTACTAAAGTATTGTAGACATTGTATTCATTGCAATGTACATTTGTTATGGTTTTTTTCTAGGTGTTGTATCCCACCGCCTGGTGGATGCACGGGTCAGTCCAAGAGTTTATGGAGAATTAGTGGTGGAGTAGAAGTAGAGAAGTAAAAGATTACATTAGAGGGGACTGCGATACAGCCCGAGCAGTAGGAGAGAGTAAAGAAAAGGGGGGGGAGA
>NW_017306812.1:755492-798021 GCF_000935625.1 Nanorana parkeri
GAATTATTTGGCATTCAAGAAACTTTTAGATGCTTTCCATAGTGAACACAATATACAGGCGTATGGGTAATCTTAGTGACTCCTACATAGACACACATATGCACATGCACACACAGGTTGAACTGAATGGACTTGAGTATTTGCTCAGGCTTAAAGTGAAAATTGTTTTGAAGTTATTCCAAATCACTTTCAATGGATGCTGCTCTTTGATGTTTACATTTTTAGTTTCCTGCAGATTTAGCTGGTCCCCTGAGCACTGGTCCTGATATCCTGTTTAAGAGTGGCTCCTTTAACTTGCAGGGTCTTACGGAGCCACCCGTGTGTGTGCTAGTAAGCCGTGTGTGTCTTCATAAACACACAAGCAAAACAAACGGCAAACGCACTCATCAACTCATAACCAGCTTTCAAGCAAGGTGCACATGGAAGGGCTTTATACAGTATAACAGCAAAAAGTTTCCCAGCACACTCACCAGCCAGCATGCAAAAAAATCCTGTCTAACCGCTAAGGTTAAAAACAGAGGTTTTAGATGCACGTCTTCTGCAGAATATTTAAAAGCCGCACTGCCTCTTCAAGGCACCTCTGTGTAGTGCGGTCCTAACTCTAATCTACGAGAGTCTCCATCTTGGAGCACATGTAGCAAAGGTTAAATTGGGTGCAGGTTCGCCAGGAGGCAGCCCAACCTCCTTAAAAGGCACAGGGACGCACAAGTTGCAGGAGAGAGGAGAGGACCCGGTGGCATACCTCATCTTGGTTTTGGATGCCGGCAGGTATCACAAAGATGGCAGCACATGCACGATGACGTCAACACGCACGTGGTGACGTCACGCACATGCGCGATGAAGTCACGGTGGGGTGTCACCCGGTATTCGCTCTGGGTGACACCCGGCCTCGGGACACCCCTGATTAGGGTAAAATTTTTGTAAACCCGAACAATTAAATTCTCTTGTTTTGCTTCCTTTTGGTTAGTTAAAATATACCATTGAAAGGGTTTTGTTTTATCTGATAAGTGCAAAAACAATCTGTTGCTCCTACCTGAAATTCAGAGCTCTCCTCTGTCCTCTGCACACTTCCTGTGTTATTGCAAACAGCCCTCCCAGTTCTTATCTTGCACTGCAAAACAATTAGTCCCTATGCTTTGGAGGTGAGAAGAAAGGGAGGGATTCAGTAGTTTATCAACAGACAACTGGGCAGGACTGACACCAATTCTTCCGTCCACAAAAATGCATGTGGCATTGTTATACAATTAAAGCTGCATTTCTGGCAGACCTATATATATTTTTCTGTACCTGCAGAGTCTTTAAAGGGATATAGCATGGGGTATTGTGCATGTATTGTACAGATGTGATGCATGTGCTTTTTTTTTACTTTGACCCGACATGCTTTCAGCTTTGGATCTGATTAGTAGTGCTGACACTTTAACAAATGAGAATGTCTATATGTTAGAGATAGCAGGAGGAGTGCAGACTGGATGTCCCTTTTACCTTGGGAGAGCTCACTTATACATGAGATACAGTTGTTGGCATTGACAGAAATGTTTTAATAAAAAGGGTGTGCCCAGGGCAAATATCTCATAGATGGATCCCCCATTTCTTAAAATGAACACCCCACTTCCTCGACAATACCAGATGCCAGTGACCACATGGGTCCCTCTGTCCATCTCTGTAAGGGAGTCTTCCTGCCAAACACTGCATGTATCACACAGTAGGTGAAGTTTGAGTGAAGAGTCCCGCTATGTAGACCAGCCTTTCTCAGTGTACCGTGGCACCCTGGGGTGCCTTCTGGCTTCCTTAGAGGTGCCTTGAAATTTGTAGCTTTGACTGGAGTGTACCTATAACCCTAGGCAACTTTCATCTGTTCTGTCTGGATACAGTTACCTCTAACCTTCTCTCTTCGTCAACAGGTGTGTGATGGGAAAGTTTCTGTCCACATCATTGAAGGCGATCATCGCACCTTTTTGGTAGGGGACGGAGTCGACTCCATTACCAACATCATTCACGGTTCCCTTGCTGAACCACGCACCAGCGTCCGTGAAGGTTAAACAACCACAAAGCCGTGGTCTCCTTACAAAGTTGACTTAGGCTTCACTCTGGTGGAAGATAAAATGGCTTCCTAACGAACTGGACAAAACATGAAACTTTCCATAACAGACATCAGCAAACCATGATGGGGGCCCCACCGATGCTGCCCGGTGCCATATCGGCATTTCCAGTGGTCAGCAGACCTTGCAGAACCCTCTTCTCCATTAATTGTCCCTTCTCTACCACCCTCTGTCAATGTTGTATGAACACGGCAGAAGATCCCGTTTCTTCTACACAGAGTAGAGTTCATTTTGTAGCATGTTGTTATCAGTATTCCAAAGCCAAGACGTTAGCACTTAGAAAAACCTTGCACCTCCATGTTGAAACAAATACCGTTGGTTCTCTGAGGCTGTGGCCTGCCTGTGAAGAGGCCAACAGGTCTAGAGGTCACGTGGATCTCCATTACATAGACTCCACGTCGGTTTTCTTTTGAGTGTGCGTGTATTTTATTTTTTTTCTTTCTGTACTTTTTTTTATCGTAATGTTAAGTATTTATTTTATGTACCATTTCTCCAGTGCACTCTGTCACAGATGAATGCATTTAGCATCAGTAGAGGAAAGCGTCTTCTGAACCAGATTCAGAGGAGTGGCCCCCTCTGCTTTGAACCCTTCCTATGGGCACAGGGATCCTTGTGAACTTTTTTTTTCCCATTAGGGATCAATGAGACATATGCTAAACTGGTTAAAATGTCTGTGCTGCTATGGCAACCAGTCAGGATCTCCAAAAATGAAATGGAATTGTGGTGTCCTTCAGTTTCTTGCACCAGTATGAGGTAAAAAGCAATGCTGTGCAGTTACCTACAGCAGCCAATGAGGGCACACCTTCAGTTTAGAGAACTCTAAAAGATGATTGGTTGCTATGGTTTATTGCCCTTATTATTACTTATCAACCCCTTTATGACCACAGTACGCCCCTTTGCCGTGACAACGTTAATTAACTTTGCGGCAGTGAACTAGGAATACGTGACTGTGCATGCTCCGAAAACTCGTCATAAAAGGGTTAAACACAGGGGTTGCATATTCCGTAAAATGCTTTTTATGCAACCTCAATGTAATCTGGAAAATTGATCATAGTAATACATGATCAATGGTCAGAGCAAACTGGTCCAAAGCCATGTGGTAAACTGTACTCCCATCCTCTGCTGGAGCATGGTAGAAGGTGGAAGTAGGTGCAGCTTGCAGACTCTTAAAGCTGATTTCCAGTCAAATGACTAAGTACACAATTGAAATTAATATACTGTATCTATAAAGTTGTTTACCTGCCAGATGATTTTTGATCCTGTTCAGCTAGTCTTTTCCCCAGCCAGAGAGCAAAGCCAATCCAGTGACCTCCATGCTTCTCCTCTCTAGTTTAGTAATAGAGCTTGGTCACTGGCAAGACGCCAGCGTTGGACTGGCAGCAATGTCTAATGCCATTGAATCTTACAGTCTGGGTCCTGCTGAGAAGGAGGTTACAGGGTGCTAATGTAAAGACAGATTTGAGTACTTATACTAACGGTATTTAAGCATGCATTTAACAAATTGAGATACGTAACTGAATGAAATAGTAATCTTTTATTCCTGGACATCAGCTTTAAGCTTTGAGACAGGCAGCACCTGTATACAGTACCCCAGTTCTTGCCTCCTGCAGACCTAACACAAGGAGGAGGTGATGGGATCCTGCTTTAAGCTCCTCTCCTCCAAGGCCCTATTGTGACTTTGAGGTCTGCCATGGTGATACTTCTACCAATGCGTGCTGGTCATTGGACACAGACTAGCTCAGGAGTAGGCAAACTCTGGCCTCTGGTCCATCATGCATCAGCCTCTGGGAGTCATGCCCGTGGCTGTCAGAGTCTTGCAGTGCCTAATGGAATTTGTAGTTGCACCACAGCTGGAAGACGAGAGTTTGCCTAACCCTGTTCATTGGACTCAAACAATTGAAAAGGGCAACATTTTGGCAGCAGGTGTAGTATCTACAAGACACATTTCTGTTACAACCCATAGAACTTATTAACATTGTTTTTATTTTTGGGACATTCCATTTGTTTTTCCTCTAAAGGAGAGGCCAGCAGTGCAAAACTGTAGTGCACACTGCAAGTCTCTATGATGGGAAAGAATTTAAATATCAAGCAGTGAAACTGCCCTAGAAACATTAGCGGCTCAACGGGAGAGGATGACCTTCTGGTGGGAAGGTGTCCCCTGCTGAAAAAGCAGGTGTGTCGACAATGACACTCTCCTTGAAGGAAATAAGGATCTGCTGCACTTATGACACAGAGAAGAATTGAGGTGACCACAGGTTTTATTGACTGCAAGGAACGGAGCCTACCTCTGGTCTTGTGTTCCTACACATATTTCCATGGACACAGTCCAGAATCCCGTGGAAAGTCTTCCTACTCCCAGAACATTGTAAGCTGTTATAGTGGGGTAACAGCTTCATATTAATACAATGGTTTTAGAATGGGATATCCAACAAGCACAAGGTGTAATGGTGACGAGTCCATAAACATTATTATTATATTATTATTATACAGGATTTATATAGCGCCAACAGTTTGCGCAGTGCTTTACAATATAAGCAAGACATTACAATACAATTCAAGACAAGATGGTAAAGAGGGCCCTGCCCATGAGAGCTTACAATCTAAAAACCTCTATACAGTGTACTCATTGTGGGTCAGTAAGTCACTAAGTGGTAAAGCTAGAACAAAAAATCCCTTTAAAAACAGTTCAGCAATGGCGATTCCAATATGTCACATATGACAGGTTCTCTTTAATAGCTTCAAGACAGCTAAATGGCTAAAGGAGCTAAGCTTTGTAAGCACTCGTTGTATCTGATAGCATAACATAAGAGTGTGGCAAACTAAAGCCACGGGGACCCTTCAAATCGTATGCAATCTCTTGCAAACTGGTCTTGGTGCACCACTCATCAAGATGGCAGCGATTCTGTCTATAAGAAATTTAGGATTCAGGGAACTCACATTTCCTTCCTTCCCCAAGATACGCACAACATTCACCCAAGATTTGCACACTTTTGATCTTAGGTTAAAATGTGTGAATCTTGGGTGAAAACATTGATAAATAGACCCCAATGCCAACAACCATTTCAATGCTCTTCAGATGGACCCGTATTCTCTTGGTGCTTCTCATCCAACAAAATTTTACCAATATATTAACAGTAAAAAGGTGAGAAAGGAGCAGATAGGCCCAATAAAGGATGAAAGCGGGAAGCTAGTCACAAACGACAAGGAGAGGGCCGAGGCGCTGAACGCTTTTTTCTCCTCAGTATACACTCAGGAGGGAAACGGGTTTGACACACATGATAAAACTCCCAGTTTAACTCAAAATATACCCCAGTGGTTGACGGAAACCAGAATACAACAAAGACTTAAAATGCTCAATGCAAACAAAGCAGTGGGTCCGGATAACCTGCACCCCAAGGTACTTAAGGAATTAAGCCAGGTTATAACTAGACCATTAATCCTCATTTTTAAGGACTCCTTAATGACTGGTAGGATCCCCGGTGATTGGCGGAGGGCTACGGTAGTCCCAATATTCAAAAAGGGGGCTAGGTGCCAACCTGGGAACTATAGGCCGGTCAGTCTAACATCGGTAGTTTGTAAAATGCTAGAGGGCATAATAAAGGATTATCTGGTAGAATTTGTTCAGGAAAACGGGATAGTTAATGACAATCAGCATGGGTTCAGGAAAGACCGTTCCTGCCTAACTAACTTGCTAACTTTTTATGAGGGGGTGAGTAGAGATATGGATGGAGGGAGGCCGGTAGATGTGGTATATCTGGATTTCTCAAAGGCTTTTGATACGGTACCACACAAACGCTTGCTACACAAGCTGAGGGCTATGGGCATAGATGAGGTGGTGTGTACGTGGATAGAGAACTGGCTACGGGAACGGGTCCAGAGGGTATCTGTAAATGGCACCTTTTCAGACTGGGCTAGTGTAATGAGCGGTGTGCCTCAGGGTTCTGTGCTGGGTCCCATATTGTTCAACTTATTTATTAATGACATCGGGGAGGGTGTTAACAGCGATATTTCCGTGTTTGCGGATGACACCAAAATTGGGAGGGTAATAGACACGGACTTAGACATTATAACATTACAGGAGGACCTGGATAAAATAGGGGAGTGGGCATTAATGTGGCAGATGAGGTTTAATGTCGATAAATGCAAAGTAATGCACTTTGGAATTAAAAATAAACAAATGGGTTATACAATTATGGGTATGCCGCTAGGGAAGTCAGAAATGGAGAAGGATTTGGGGGTCATTGTAGACCACAAACTGAAAGGTAGTTTGCAGTGCCAGGCTGCTGTAAACAAAGCTAGCAGGGTCTTGTCCTGTATTAAAAACGGGATGTATTGCAGGGACAAGTCTATAATTTTGCCACTTTATAGATCATTGGTTCGACCTCATCTGGAGTACGCGGTCCAGTTCTGGTCACCAGTACTAAGAAAAGATGTCCTTGAGTTGGAAAAAGTCCAGCGGAGGGCAACCAAACTAATTAGGGGTATGGAGGACCAGAGCTACGAGACAAGGCTACTAAATTTAAACATGTTCACATTGGAGGTGAGGAGATTGAGGGGGGATATGATCTCCATGTACAAAATGTTCAATGGTGGCAGCAACATTAGCGATAAACTGTTTAAAATTAACTCCATTACAAAAACTAGAGGCCACCACCTAAAATTGGTGGAAAAAAAATTCCAGCACAAGGGGCGAAGGGGGTTCTTCACAGTAAGATCAGTTAGGGTCTGGAACTCACTGCCACAGACAGTGATTTCAGCAAAGAATGTGGAATTGTTCAAGAAACTTTTGGACGATTTCTTAAGGGACCGTAATATACAGGGGTACAGGTACTCCTAGAATGAGATCCTAATAGGTTGGACTTGATGGACTAATGTCTTTATTCAACCTCAAATACTATGTAACTATGTAACAGTAGTTACGTGATGTGAGCTTGGCTGATCTGCCTAATGGGTAGGCAGCTTCTGCAATCCAAAAGATCTCCACAGTACCCTTGGCTTGAACACAGTAGATGTAGAACCAATTAAAACAGCCCAGATACAACTTTATTCCAGAGGGACATTCAAGTAGAGTATCCAATGCGTTTTGTTGTGTTGGGAGTACTTCAGGCTTTTTTTGGACCCCCAAAACACATTGGCTACTCTACTTGAATGTCCTCCTGCAGTATTAATGGCACCCAAGGACCAGCATTTGAACATACTGGACTTTGATTGCTCCCCAGTAATCAGCACAGAAGCCTCTAGCTGAATAGCAGTGCAGGATGCGCATTACACCCCACGCCTGCTGGTGCTGAGAGGGGAAATTAGACCCCGGTAGGCTCCGTTAAGCAGAGAGTTTGACTTTGGCAGTCAGACGGAAGACCTGTGGGAGCCTCACTCTGTTGATCGCAGCAGAAAATGTTTTACGTAGGTCTATATTTTAGTAAAGAAGAAATAATTGTGAGCTTTTTTCATACGTTTATTTTCTTGCTCCTGTTAAATAGTGCTGCTTTGAGACAGTCTTGTGTATGTTGCACTCTCATATTATTAAAAATAAAGAAATAAAACGGTTTATTTGCCTCCTGTTGTCTTTTGTTTTTTCTTGTGATAGGTATTGGCTCTGCCCATTGATGTTATTCCTTTCCAAACTAATGAAAGTAGAGGTAAACCTATTCATTAAAATGAATATATTAAATCTGAAGCCTTTATTAAAATAATCCCTGGTGATCCTCCTATGAAGGTCCTTTCTCAGGCACTTCCTGTTATAGGTTGACAACCCTGGGTCCCTGTCTCCCAACTGGGCTCTTGTGTTGTCAACCAGTCTAATGGAGAATACAGATGGCTGTTTCGACAGCCACGGCACAGGCATGGCCTACTGTTATTAACATCAGGAAACCCAGCCTGAGAAATGCCACACAGCTATTGCTGGAGTCAGTGGTGTCCCTAGCCTATTCAACACCTTAGACTCCAGGGGGGCTGGGTGACTGTGGGGGTGACCGCTGGTGGTGCACTTCCGGGAGGCATTGGGGTGAACCTTCCAGGGTGTGGGTGGATGTTGGCCAGATCGTGCCACTCAGTTCCTGCCAAGCAGTCGCGTCACTGGTTGCCAAGAGCGGGGGGGAGACGTCGGCCAGAGCGTGAGATCATTTATGGCTGTTTGTTACTGTTACTGAAGATACTGTTCTTGGAAAAGCCTTTAAAGCATTAATGTACTTTTATTAAAAAAAGTTACCCTTCCTGTTTAGACCCTTGGACCTGTAATACATATTGGGCTCTTTTACTTCTAAATTCTGCAGCAAGTAAAAATACCAGCGGGATGCTCGCCCCATCCTGAACACCACTCCAATCAAACAGAGCTGCACAGGGTTCAAGAATGCTTTTGATTAGAGCAGTGTACAGGATGCTGGAGAACCGGGCCGCTGCCCAGTGTGAGAGAGAGCCATAGCCCGACACTCCTATGTGCTGTCAGAACAGGGTATTTTTAAAAATGTCTGCGGGAGGGTTCATTCAGACTTCAGAATATTTTAAAAAACGCTTAGATAGACAAAAAAAAGCAGACCTCGGATGCTGTCTGATACCCCTCTATACTGCTCAGATTTTACTGATGTCAGGCATAGTCTACTCTCACTTTTTTGGGGCTGTTGTGCTCTACAGGGCAGGTGCAACTGCACGCTCAAGAAAGACGAATGCGAGAGCCTAACTTGGCTCCTTGAACTGCTATGGGACACTATCAGAGTTTGCTTTCCCCTCCCACCCAATAGCTCCAGGAAAATCAAAAACTTACCCTTGCAGTGGGCCTATGCACGCACTGCAAGGGTATGTTTTTGATCAGGTGAGCATATCTTCTTTGTTTGAGCCCCTAGATCAAAACAAGCACTTAACCCCAGCACTGCAAGGGTTAACTGCTCATTTTGGTCTAGGGGGCTCAAATAAGGAAGATATACTCACCTGATCCTTGGTCCCCCGGCGGTTGGCACTCACCTCTCTTCCAATGTCCTCACACCTAATGCAAGTCAATGGATCTGCATAAGACGTGATGATGTCAGCAGTCCTTACACTACCGGAGTCCGGGGGAGAAGAAGCTGCAGGGACCGGTCTGGCAGCTCAGAGGGACTGAGAATCAGGTGAGTAATACAGCTTTATTTGAGTCCCCTAGACAAAATGAGCATTTAACCCTTGCAGTGCATGGGGTAGCCCCACTGCAAGGGTTAGTTTCTGATTTTTTTTTTCTGTAGTTATTCTTTAAAATGCAGACACTGCCAATGCAAGCCCGATTTAAACTTTCAGCTGAGGGGGGTAACAACTGAGCTCAGATAATTACATTACCTGGCTCAACAAATGATTTCATGGCTCTTGGGATACATACAGTAAGGAATCAAAGGGTGTTTGGGTATGTGTGCTGTGACTTGTTGCATAATTGCACCATTTTCTAGTTTGCACTATCAGTCTGCTTTTATTTTCCGAGCAGGGACCTGACAGTATAATAGAGCTGCAGCTAACGATTATTTTCACAATCGATTAGTTAGCCGATTAACACACCTCGCTGATCAGAGAACACCTGGCTCCGTACTGAATATTTCACATAAGAGCCATAAGGTCATCCCAAGCCCACACTCATTACAAATTAACCCCGCACCAGCTGGCAGCTTATCATGCCAAGAAGATAGCAAGGCAAAAAGAAAATGTTAAGTTATTCCACGCCTCAAGCCACAAAATATGCCCAACCAGTAAATTGGGATTGCAGTTCTAATGGATTAAAAAAAATTAAGATAACATTGATAAATGTAATTTGTTTGGCAGGAAACTTGCCCTTTAAGGGGAATTTGAGTTCTGCATGTGAATTGACAAAGCGTAATTTAAAGGGACACCACTGAGTGCCTCTGCCTTAGCCTGAACCCACCACTATTAGTAGCCAGACGCAGAAATATCTGCTGTCCATTCTGACTCAGACTGAGATCTCTTCAGCTAGCAGAGGGCATATTACCTTTAATGGGGAACATGGGTGGGGGGGACTCAAAGTCATGTTTGCTCTACACCAGGGTAGGCAACCTTGGCACTCGATCTGTTGTGGAACTATGGCTCCTATGGTCTGTGAAGGTTCTCATTCATCCAGGTCATGGTATATCTGTAAAAAAATAAGTCAAGGCAACTGGACTGGTCTTCAAGAAAAATACAGCAAGTCCAGTTGCCTTGACTTACTTTTTACAGATATGGGTCCTATGGGGCATTGCAACACTCTGACAGTCAAAGCCATGACTCCCAGAGGTAGAAGCATGACGGGATATGTACTTTCACCATAGCAGGAGTGCCCTGGTTGCCTACCCCTGCTCTACACTATAGAGCAGGGGTAGGCAACCTCGGCACTCCATCTGTTGTGGAACTACGAGGCCCACAAGGCATTGCAAGACTTAAACACAAGCATGGTGGGTCTCAAAGGCAGAGGCAGGATTTATAGTTCACACAGAGTGCCAAGGTTACCTACCCCTGATATAGAGGTTAAAACTAACACTGAGGGCTAGTTCACACCAAACGCGTTCCAGGAGCAGAGCAAAGCAGAGCAGTTACAGAATGAATCAAAACTGCATTCAATGTATTACAATGGTATTTTGGGATCTAGTTCACACCGCAGCGTTCAGTTCCACCGCAGCAAGCTCTATTTTTCCTGCTCTGGAATGCATGCAAACGCATCAAAAATGCATGCAAACACCCTTTTTGTAAACTAAAAAAAAAACGCCCTGGAACGCATCAAAAGCGTGGCATAGCACACTGCACTACGTGTGCAGAAACTCATGCAGATCTGGTCTGCATTTGGTGTGAACAAACCCTGAAGGAGAAATATCTGTAAAAAATAAGTCAAGGCAACTGGACTTGCTGTATTTTTCTTGAAGACGTTTCTCTGGACATCCGACCAGCTTTCTCAATTCGTTTAATTCAGCTTTCCCATTCTGAATTGAGAAAGCTGGTCGGATGACCAGTGAAACGTCTTCAAGAAAAATACAGCAAGTTCAGTTGCCTTGACTTATTTTTTTACAGATATACCATGACCTGGATGAATGAGAATCTTCACAGACATTAAAGGAGAAAGTCCTTTTTAATAAAATCTACTATTACTATTTACTATGCCTGCTCCCGCTCTTTTGCAGTGACTGCTCTAGCCTTAGCTTGAATATGTAAAACAAATATTAAATATATGACGTTCACAGTGACAAGTGGCCTCAAGAACTTATTAGAAAAAAAAAAAAACAGTTTGATCCGTAGCTCAGTGCTAATATATAACCAGGCGTATGGTGTCAGTATTTGACATTAATCCTTGCAAAACAGTTTCCTGAGCTGAATATGCATAGGATTACATTAAAGATGACCTTTGTCTTTTCAAATATCATATTCATGAATTCTTTTTTATTTTGTAAGTTATACATTTTTTTTATGAGATAATTAATAACTGTCAGGGATGGCCTTTTGCAGGATTACCTCCATAGAAACAATGTCCTGATTCTCAGCTGAAAAGCTGATTTTTTTTCTCTCTCCTTCCACCGATACGGGGGACCAGTTAGGACAGAGTGGAAGCAGAGTTTATTGAAGGGAGGAGATGGCATTGCTCTGTGGGGTGAGTTTAGAAGGAAGACTGAAAATAAATTTGTTGGAGAAATTGCCTAAAATGGACAACACATTGGCATTCAGTGCTGAGACATCTGCATAGGTAGTAACACCAATCCTCCGTATAACCCTAACCCTCTCCGGAACCCCAATACTAACTCTCCCTGTAACCCCAATACTAACCTTCCCCGTAACCACAATACTAACTCTCCCTGTAACCACAATACTAACCTTCCCCGTAACCACAATACTAACTCTCCCTGTAACCACAATACTAACCTTCCCCGTAACCACAATACTAACTCTCCCTGTAACCACAATACTAACCTTCCCCGTAACCACAATACTAACTCTCCCTGTAACCACAATACTAACCTTCCCCGTAACCACAATACTAACTCTCCCTGTAACCACAATACTAACCTTCCCCGTAACCACAATACTAACTCTCCCTGTAACCACAATACTAACCCTCCCCGTAACCCCAATACTAACCCTCCCTGTAACCCCAATACTAACCCTCCCTGTAACCCCAATACTAACCCTCCCTGTAACCCCAATACTAACCCTCCCTGTAACCCCAATACTAACCCTCCCTGTAACCCCAATACTAACCCTCCCTGTAACCCCAATACTAACCCTCCCTGTAACCCCAATACTAACCCTCCCCGTAACGCCAATACTAACCCTCCCCGTAACCCCAATACTAACCCTCCCTGTAACCACAATACTAACCCTTCCCATAGCCCCAATGCTAAATCACCCTTTAACCCCAATACTAACCCTCCCTGTAAGGAAGACTGAAAATAAATTTGTTGGAGAAATTGCCTAAAATGGACAACACATTGACATTCAGTGCTGAGACATCTGCATAGGTAGTAACACCAATCCTCCGTATAACCCTAACCCTCTCCGGAACCCCAATACTAACTCTCCCTGTAACCCCAATACTAACCTTCCCCGTAACCACAATACTAACTCTCCCTGTAACCACAATGCTAACCCTCCCCGTGACCCCAATACTAACTCTCCCTGTAACCACAATACTAACTCTCCCTGTAACCCCAATACTAACTCTCCCTGTAACCACAATACTAACATTCCACGTAACCACAATACTAACTCTCCCTGTAACCCCAATACTAACTCTCCCTGTAACCACAATGCTAACCCTCCCTGTAACCCCAATACTAACCCTCCCTGTAACCCCAATACTAACCCTCCCCGTAACCCCAATACTAACCCTCCCCGTAACGCCAATACTAACCCTCCCTGTAACGCCAATACTAACCCTCCCTGTAACGCCAATACTAACCCTTCCTGTAACCACAATAATAATACTCCCTGGAACGCCAATACTAACCCTCCCCGTAACACCAATACTAACCCTCCCCGTAACGCCAATACTAACCCTCCCCGTAACGCCAATACTAACCCTCCCCGTAACCCCAATACTAACCCTCCCTGTAACAACAATACTAACCCTCCCTTTAACCCCCATACTAACCCTCCCTGTAAACCCCATACTAACCCTCCCTGTAACCCTAATACCAAACCTTCTTGTAACCACATTTATTATGTATCATAACATCGAAAATTGTATTCAGTGTCAACTGCAACAGAAGTGTGATAGTCATCCATTATCCATGAGTGATTTATTTTTTGGCACAGCTTGTCCACGGTTTTAGGGGACAGGTGGATTCGCTTCTACGTGACAAATCCTCCTGCTTCCATGAAGGCCTTCTTGGAGAACACACAGCAGGGAAGGCCAGCACCTCCAGTGCATATCGTGCAAGCTTGAGGCCCCGTTCACATTGAGCGATTTATCGCGCGATTTTTGCAGCGATATCACTCATATTTCCGCGCGATATCGCTCTATGTAGCTTCACCAATACATTTCAATGTAGCTGTTCACATCTCGTCGCGCAATATCGCTCAAAGTCGCGCGATTTTCATGTCGCTCAGTGTGAATGGGGCCTTAGCCAGTGGGCCATTCTGGAATCTCTGAACACCCAATAGTCCACAGGGTCCTCCCTTCTCATAGTTTCTGCATCAGCTATGGACACAAAGTAGTCACCGTCACCGTCACCATTCATAAGGGTCAAGCTCTACCTGTGGTTGGTGCCTGGAACCAAAACTAGCCACAGTGGCCTAAACATTTTTTTGAAAAGTGGCACTGAGGAAGCTTGCAGCTGCTCCTTGTAGGGATTAGAGCACTGGAGGCAGATGCTCGGCAGAGAGAGAGAGAGAGAGAGAGAGAGAGAGAGAGAGAACAAGTTACTCCCATTGTCACACACAACCTTGCCTGGTTGACATGGCCTGCAGACTAATGTGACAGGGACTTATTCATAACCCTGCTACAGCACGGAACTAAATAGCTCTCTTTTTGTTGCCGGAGGGACGGCTTCCAGGATGCACGGCGGGCTGAAGCCGGTGACGGACCGAGCGGAAGTAGGGAATCCGGAGGGGCCGGAAGTGGTCGAGTCATGGCTCGTGTGGAGCACCCGGCTGGTGGTGTCAGTCGGGCATGAAGGAGAGTGAGAGAAGCCGGGCCGCCGTCCCTCACCATGGACAAGCCGGGGGGCCTGTACTTCTGGCGGAAGAACCTGCACGGGGCGCGCTACGTGCTGGCTCCGATGGTGGACCAGAGTGAGCTGGCCTGGAGGCTGCTGAGCCGCAGACACGGCGCCCAGCTCTGCTACACCCCCATGTTACACGCCCAGGTCTTCGTGAGGGACCCCAACTACCGCAAAGAGAACCTGTACTGTGAGCTGTGCCCCGAGGACCGGCCCCTTATCGTCCAGGTGATGTATGGTGGGGTGGGCGGCAATGGGGTGCCATAGAGCCACTGTGTGATATATCACACGATATGTACGAGATAGCGTGCGTTATATCTACCAGTGTATTATATATGACATAAGGCCGAATGGGGGGTTTACGTATCTACCTGTATACTGTATACATCTGACATGGAAGGAGCGCCCCATATACCTGTACATTATATATGACAATAGGTGGTGGAGGGGTTCCTATATCTACCTGTATACTGCATCCGACATGCAGGGAGGGAGTTGTCATCCTGATCCTCCAGTTTCACCACTTCTTTGACTCACTCATCACATCCTTTACAAGCAATGATAATGAATTCCTGTACTTGCCACTGACATTCTCATTGTATTTTTAGTTCTGTGCAAATGACCCCGAAGTGTTCATCCAGGCGGCTCTCCTGGCTCAGGACTATTGTGATGCCGTTGATCTGAACCTCGGTTGTCCGCAGATGATTGCAAAGAGAGGTAAGTGACCCCTTTATAGCCACTTCTAATGCCTTCTCCACCCTCACCCCATAGCTACCACTAATACCTTCCCCACGCTCACCCCATAGCCACCTCTAATACCTTCTTCACCCTCACCCCATAGCCACCTCTAATACCTTCTCCACCCTCACCCCATAGCTACCTCTAATGCCTTCTCCACCCTCACCCCATAGCTACCACTAATACCTTCCCCACGCTCACCCCATAGCCACCTCTAATACCTTCTCCACCCTCACCCCATAGCCACCTGTAATACCTTCTCCACCCTCACCCCATAGCTACCACTAATGCCTTCTCCACCCTCACCCCATAGCTACCTCTAATGCCTTCTCCACCCTCACCCCATAGCTACCTCTAATACCTTCTCCACCCTCACCCCATAGCTACCTCTAATACCTTCTCCACCCTCACCCCATAGCCACCTCTAATACCTTCTCCACCCTCACCCCATAGCTACCTCTAATACCTTCTCCACCCTCACCCCATAGCTACCACTAATACCTTCTCCACGCTCACACCATAGCCACCTCTAATACCTTCCCCACGCTCACTCCACAGCCACCTCTAATACTTTCTCCACCCTCGCCCCGCAGCCACCTCCTAATGCCTTCCCCACGCTCGCCCCGCAGCCACCTCCTAATGCCTTCCCCACGCTCGCCCCGCAGCCACCTCCTAATGCCTTCCCCACGCTCGCCCCGCAGCCACCTCCTAATGCCTTCCCCACGCTCGCCCCGCAGCCACCTCCTAATGCCTCCAGAACCTCATCGAGCCTTGCAGGAAATTTCTGCTGAAATTCCTTATTGGAAACGTGTTTATATTGATGGCCCGCTGTTGCTGACTGCACAGTGGTCCCTCTTTTGCTCCAGCTCTCTATATACTGTCCCTGTAACCTCTGTCCCTTCCCCATTGTTCAGGTCACTATGGAGCCTTTCTACAAGACGAATGGGTCCTCCTGGAGAAGATGAGTAAGTGCCCCCCATAGTGAAGTCCTCTTTATATGTTCTGAATTTATCGTCTCGTCTGCTCATTGTCAATTTCGTTCCGCAGTTCAGTTGGCGCACCAGAAATTGTCCGTGCCCGTCACCTGCAAGATCCGCGTGTTTTCTGAGATTGAGAAGACTGTGACGTACGCCAAGTTACTGGAGAAAGCCGGCTGTCAGGTGGGTGCGTCTTGTGCGGATTAGCTGCAGAGAAAACGTTTCACGTGCGATTATACCGACTTGTAACGAGGTCCTTCTGGTTGCAGCTGCTGACAGTTCACGGTCGCACCAAGGAGCAGAAAGGTCCCTTAACGGGTGTGGCATCCTGGGAACACATTAAAGCTGTGAGGTGAGGCATGCGATGCGTCTATGGGGTCTCAGGATAGAAATATTTTTTGCTGGAAATGTTCTCTCCTGAACTACAGAACACCTCCCTCTCTTCTCATCTCAACAACATAGAGAAGAGGTGTTCTGTTGTCTAGAAGGGGGGATTGGGCAGGCCTGACAACACTGCGTTCTCAGCTGAAAGGAGAAAATTGGAGCTTACTAGTTTTCTGGCAATGTTTTTCTCTTTTCACAATTTAATCAAGAAGCACTCCGGGAAAATAAAAAAGTACCCTTAGAGTGGGGCTACTTCTGCCCTGCAAGAGTTACGTGCTCTTTTGCTTATGGGGACTCAAAGCTGATATAATCACCTGATCCTTGGTCCCTGGAAGGGGGCTGTACATAGCTTCTTGGAAACATCACTGCACCCTGCCTCAGATCTTCTCTCAAGAGCCGTCAGCCCTGATACAAGCAAAATCCCATGATCGGTGGATGTTAGTCTGGTAGAGTGGGCGTTCCTAGGCAAGCTGCACTTGCTAGCAGTCTGCCCTGGGTAATGCCCACATGTGCTGTTTGAGCCTCCCATGAGCGAAAGAACTGAAATCCAGTGAACGAAAGGGGTGGGGCCAGGGACAGTCAGCCTGGGGAGGAAAGAGGTAGAGGATGCTGGATGTTCTTCAGCCAGGAAATTATGCGGTTTTATCTGACTCGCTGCAGCTTTTAATGCATATTGTGAGGAGCTCGCAGTGTGCAGTGGAATCAGAGTAACAATTTCAGTCCTGGAGAGGAGCCGGTACCAGTGTGGAAGGGAAGGCCGGAGTTCAGCTTTTAGCATCAGTACAGGCCGCAGCGCCATTTTCTCTGCATAGTAGTGAATGCTGATTGTTTTGTTTTTTTTCCATGTGCTGTATTAATGGACGTTTCCTTTTTTTATTGTAGCAATGCTGTCAATATTCCCGTCTTTGCCAATGGGAATATACAGTACCTTAGTGATGTGGATCGATGTATTCAAGAGACGGGAGTCCAGGGGGTGATGAGCGCAGGTTGGTATCTCCAGAGCCATTGGTACTCTTGATTCTGGAACAGTGTACTGATGAATCAAATATAGATTTGGTCACAGCAGCAGTAAAATGTTTGCCACAAACCAAAGACAGTATTTCAGGAGGAGTACCTCATACCAACTGTGAAGCGTGGCGGTGGAAACGTTGTAGTTTGAGGTTGCTTTGCTGCGTCAGTCCCTGAGCAGCTTGCAGACATTGAGTCAACTATGAATTCTGCATCCTGACACACCGGTTCGCTTGTTTCTTTACAGCATTCCTGTGATCCCAGGGCATGGACTTTAATACCTTTGATTTTGAAATGGGATGTTGGTCAGGTATCTCTAAACCTTAAGCCATGCTGTGTGCATTACTAGAGCCATAGAGACATTGATGGGGTTAATGTTAGAGCTTAGAGTGATTGAATCATCGGCAAATTTGAGAAAACAGCCTTAAAGAGGAACTTGACCCATATCTTTGAAATTACAACAAGTAAACCTTTTAGAAATGTTCCATAATGACAGCAGATACTTCCCGGCTTTTTATTCTTTGCATATCTTTTTTTTCTTTTCCTCACCAGTCTTCTAACGGTGGCCATTTTTACTAAAGGCAGATTAATCCATCTCCCTTTACTTCCTGGAACTCTGGCACATGTGACTAGGACATGTGACCATGCACAATATCTCAGGGGAGGAAAATGCCTTTCCCTGAGATGTAGTGAGATTTCCCAGCAATGCTCTGCTGATGTTTAATGAATGTAAGATGATTTTGTCTAAACGTGCAGAGCTGCATGCTGAGGGGATTTTTAATGAATGGGGGTAAAGGTCAACTTTAAAACTTTGCAGAGGCATTGCACAGGGACAGACACAAGCTGAAGACATCGGAACAAAATAGGGGTGCATGAAGAAAATGTTTAGACTATTAAGGAGGGATGTTCCCAGCTAGAACTGGGCTTTAATATGACATTCATGGTATGAGATAATGGTACAGTGTCTCACCGTCTGCTAACAAAAATGTCCCTTTGGGTTTCAGAGGGGAATCTCCATAACCCGGCCTTGTTTGAAGGAAGGAGTCCCATGGTGTGGGAGATGGCGGAAGAGTACTTAGACCTTGTCCAGCAATACACGTGCCCGTTGTCCTTTGTTCGTGCCCATCTCTTCAAACTGTGGCATCACACGTGAGTATTGGCCTTTGCTTTCTTTTGTGTCCCAAAAGTTGTCAGCTTTGTTTGGTTGCTGGCAGTAACAGGCTTCTTGTACTGTTGGGGCCTCCAGAGGCACACTATCCCTGTCATAATTTCTGGCTTAGCCTGACCCGGGGGCGTCCCGGTGCTAAGTGTCAACTGGAGCGGGTACCGGCTGACACCCCGCCGTGACGTCAATTGAGCACCTAATGTGACTGCATAATTCCATAATTCAAACATGACTTACAGCTGCCCTTTGATGTTTATATAAATCTAGTAATTAACATTTTTATGCATATATTTTCATGTTGAAGTGTCCATACTTTTTGTTGGTCCCGTGTGTGTGTGTATGTGTGTGTGTATATATATATACACACGTGTGTGTGTGTGTGTGTATGTGTATATATATATATATAATGACCACTATATGAAAGAATTCATTGTTTGCTTCATGAACAATGCTAAGTCCACAACCTTGCTTCCTCTACTCTCTAGGTAACCTCCTCCACATTTTAAAGTCAGTATGTGTAGTGCAAATTATTGCATACTTCTAAATATTTCTCCTATACAGGTAATTATTGCACATAGCTACCTGATAACGTCACTCAGATACCTATCTACATGTACACTACAAAAGGTGTATGTGTATGTATATATACAGTACATACCAGTGCATTTTTCTTACCCTCCCTCTCTCTTTTCAAAAGTGCAATAAATATATATAAATATTTTATCACACACTCAGTTATCTCAATACAGAGTACAAAACCCCATCCCTCCCTTATTTTTCTCCAATCTCCCCTACTTATCCCCCATATATATAAATATAATATATATACACACACACACACTTTGGAGGGAGTAGGAAGGTTGTTTGCAGTAAAGGTGGCATTCTACTTTAATGTCTGGTCAGGAAAGGGATTATTAAAATGTGTGCTGATTAGAAAATGTCTTGTCGCCCATAGCTTCTTGCTGTCCTTTCATCACTGGACAATTGATATAAAAAATTTGTATTAATTAAGGATGCACCGATACTAGGTCACCTAATGATGAGAAGCACGGGGACGGCTTCCCTGCTTCCTGAATGGGACTTCCAGATACTCGGTATCGGTGAGTACCGGGAAAAAAAAATATTGGTACTCGATACCGAAATACCGGTATCTGTGCATCCCTAGTATTAATAGTTGCCAAGGGCAACAAGAAATGTTCTTGCTAGCACTCCTATCATGCAGCAGGCTTACAGAAGCTGCCGAATCCGGTTGCCATACTTATCACAGACCTTTCCCCGCACATTTGAACCACGTGTGCCATACTTTTGTTTCCAGTCTGGAGGGAATGTTGACATGTAATAACGTCAGTAAGATGATTAATACATCTTCTAGTGATGAGAAATGGTGGTAGGTTTTGTCGGAATCCTGTGAAGCTATTTATTCTGAGACATTAAAGCGCGATCCTCCCGGGGACCCATCGCACCTTTTGAAATTGAAATGTACATGCTCCGTCTTTCTTGGGGATGCCGTAATGAGGCTTCTTGGCTCTGCTTATTATTCCGCTTGTGTTACCGCGCTGTAGATATTCTCAGAGCATACTTAAAAAGAACCCCCTCAGAGCCATCGTCTGAGCATTACTCCTGCTCGCTTGATGTTCTTCTGAAGGGTTTTTGTTGTTGTTGTTTTGTTTTTGATGCAGAGCGCATAGGATGCACAAATCTGACAGTTTCCAGTCTTCAAAGTAATTTTCTAACATATCCGCCTTCCCATAGAAATAAATAATAATAGCCGTTCTTCTCCAAGCTTGTCTCTAGGTGCATTATGAATATACATCGTCACTTGTCATTAACAGATGATCTGCAAATAAAGAGAACAAAATTGCTTTCTTGAACAAGCTTTCCTGGTCGTTCTGACCCGATATGTAGCATGATGACTATTAGGAGAGTTGTAAGTGATTTAATCAGGTTTTTAAAAACCATTTGGCTTTAATATCACTAAGCAGTTGAAACTTCATACTTTAATCATGGGGGTCTTAGGCTGCCAACAAATGAATGGGGCTTCTGCAGTAAAGTTTGCTCAAATCTTACAATGTACTATATGTAGCTATGTTGTGTTTTTTTCCCCAGCAAAACTGTCATTTCACCTAATCTCATTATGCTAGCTGACATCTGCTCTTTCTTTTTTCATGTCTTAGTCTGCAGATTTACCAGGAACTACGTGAAGAACTGGCAAAGGCCAAGTCCTTGGGAAGCATCATTGTGGTTAATAATGAACTGAAGGTCAAGTGCCAGGTAATAAGAGCTTGTCATATTTATGCAATGCGCAGAGTAGGACACCGCTCAGATTCCCAAGCCAGCTCGCAACACCATCGCGTACCAGGTGCAGGCAAACAAGCATGCCATCGCTGCCAAAGAACACATCCGAAAGACAGCCGCACTCCAAGGATTTATAACATCTTTATTACAGATTTATCTTGGTGAGGATCCTTGGAGTGCGGCTGTCTTTTGCATGAGCATGTCATATTTGCCTAGCCTGATACTTCCGGTTTCAGGAAGCCGGGCAGCGCGTCATTACATGCTGCCAGGCTTCCTGATTTGCCGGGAAGCCGGCTCCATGCTCCCTCGTCACTTGTCATGTGTAATGACGCGTCGCCCTGCTTTCTGATTGGCCGGGAAGCCGGCTTCATGCTCCCTTGTCACTTGGCGACGACGGAGCATGGAGCCGGCTTCTCGGCCAATCAGGAAGCCGTGTGCTGCGTCATTACACAGCGCCCCGGCTTCCTGATTGGCCAGAAAGCTGGCTGCATGCTTCTCGTCATCTAGTGACGAAAAGCATGGGGATGGCTTCACTGCTAATCGGGAAGCCAGGTGGCGAATCATTACACGCTGCCTGGCTTCCTGAATGGGACTTCCGGTATCGGTGAATACAGAAAAAAATATCGGTGCTCGATACCGGTATCGGTGCATCCCTAGTTTTAAGGCTTGTTGAGAATCTACTAGAGATTGAACCAAGCCACATCTAATCCTGTACCAGCGGAGTAACTGGGGAAAAGGGCTCAGTTCAGCTGCTGCAGTCAAATTATGGCATCGTACGCCCTTGGTGTGTTCTTTACAATAAACAAATCATTGGGGCAATCCTTCTGATAGCCTTGTGGTGGGGAATATATAGACATTTTACTGTAAGGAGTAATTGCCACTGTCTAGGAGATATTGATATATGAAATGAGAGAGGATCAGTGTCATGATTTCCTTTTTTGCAGGAAGAAATAGCTAACAAGAAGGAAGGTGATGAGATCGCAGGAGACTTGCCTTTTCCCCACTGGATATGCCAACCTTATGTACGACCGCTGTGAGTACACCTTGTCATTTTGCAGTCATTTCTTAAGATGTGTAAGAATCAGTGTAGGTCGATCCTGTGCCATTGGTCAAATGGGAGCTTCGGAGAGGGGTGGGAGATATTGCTCATGCTCACCATTTATTGCTGCCATTTTGAGTTTGGAAATCCTCTGCAAAGTAGCAGTTGCTCCCCCCAATTTTTCCAGAGGAAGCCTGTGTACATGAAGTGTTTAGGAAAGTAAACCTGAACTCCAGGCAGATTGAAATAAAACCTACAACTACAATATGCTGTCCTTTTGCAGACTAGGATTGGCTGCAGTAGTGACCAATAAGGTTGTCCTGCATTGCACAGTGCTGTCTATTCAAGTGCATAATAGTTACCTCTTCAGTGTTCTGCTGCTACTTTATCGGTGGAGATGGTCCTACACTCTGTGGCTCTGCTGCATTGCAGTCTACAGGCAAGACACCAGGAGTGAGGGGTCCAGCTGTCTTGTAGGAGAGGGACACAGGATCATAATACATGCTGAACAAACTTACAAATCCTTTGGCAGATTAAACACTTTGTTAGGGATGCACCGATACCGTTTTTTCGGTACCGCGTACCGATATTTATATTTCAGTACTCGCCGATACCGAATAGCGGTACTTCTGGAAGCATGGAGCCGGCTTCTCGGATAATCGGGAAGCCAGGTAGCGTGTCATTAGCTGCTGCCCGGTTTCTTGATTGCTTCCGAAGCCGGCTCCATTTTCCCTCGTGGCACTGCCGGTTCGAGGAAATCTCCAATAGGTGCCCAGCCCCCAAATGATAGAATAGGGGTCTGGGAACAGTGGAGGGCCTTAACTGAATATAAGGGAACAACACAAAGTGGGATAGGAGGAAATAAGAATGATCATTGGATGAAAGGGATGCAAGCTGAGAGGGGACTAGAAGTTGGAGGAGAGTACGGAGGGCGTTTGATCATGATATCATCAGTGTTGTAACGCGCCCCTATACGCCAAGGACACAGAAATTGTAAGTAGCAGAAGAGATTTGGCAGAATACTAGTAAGGATGCTTTTTTTAATTGTTAAAGTTAGATGAAAGGCAAAATCCATCATCAAGTCTGTGCCCCATGTTTCAGAAATTGTCGTTTTCAGCTCTTATTGGGGCAAGCCTTTTATTTGTGTCGCCACTTGCCTTTCTCCTAGTGCAGTTCACACAATATTTCAAACATCTCACAATCTTGGCCTTTATGAGCCCCACCTTTTTGACATGTTCAAGCAGTTGCCCTTCTGAATCATAGCTGTAGATGAAAGGACAGAAGCGCCATACTTTCTGACACGAGGCAGGATCTCCAATACAAACGTGCTGCATTGTGACTGCTTTTTATTTCCGTTCAGGCCCAAAGATGTGGAGAAGGAGGAGAGCGGGACACGAGCCAAGAGAGCACTAGAGGAGGAGGAGGAGGATGGCAACACGGAGCAGCTTTCAAAGAACAAACTAAAAAAGAAACTGCGCAATCCGAACAAAATCTTCGACCCTTCTGTAAAACGTACGTCATACCCAAGGGGGCTGCCACCTCCTGTGTTTTTATTCTTAACATCACTCCCAGGGAGTAGGTACAGCTTTAGTGCCCGGAGACTGTTGGCTTTTCACATGTTCAAGCAAACAAAACAAATCTGTTATGTCAAATGCAAGATAGGGAGATGTAAAGAGCAAAGGGTACTCAAGCATTTACCAGAAGGCTGCGTTGACATATTTCATGCAACAAGTACTTAACCATAAGGCTAATGTCAAATCAGTTTCTGACTAAAGCTGGCCATACAACTATAGATGATCTGCAGAATTTCTATGGTCAGATGGAAAAAGTGCAACACATTCCTCCATCTACGCTATTCTATGGCCAGATGGAAATAGTGGAACAGATTCCGCCATCTATGCTAAACTTTGTGGCTGGAGGAATCTCCCACTGGGCCAGGCTTTTAGTATCTTGCTAGTCTTCCCCGCTGGCTGTCAAAATGCCTGCATCCAATCAGATTGTTCAGGTATTTTGAGAGCCAGCGGGGCCGACCAGCAAGATACTGAAGCTTGGCCCAGCGGGAGATTCCTCCATCTGCACAGTTTAGCGTAGATGGAGGAATCTGTTGCACTTTTTCCATCTGACCATAGAAAATCTGCAGGTAATCTAAAGGCGTATGGCCAGTTTAATTTGGAATAAACACCCAGTAAAGAGACTTTGACTAATTCATGTGCACGTGTAAGCACCTTTTTGCTCTTTTAAATAAACCTCCCAAACTTCTGTGGCACCATGAACTTGTTTCATTTGTTTGCTGGAGTTGTGTCAGGCTTAGCAAGGTTCTTTAACCCTGCTGAGTGCATTGCAGGTTGGATGCTTTAGCTGGTTTCCCGGTGGCAGCAGCAATTTAGTCTATATAAACTGACTAAAAATGTAAAGTGTCCCTGAAAAGAAAATAGTTAATACTTATTTCTCCCACTGCTGATCTCCAATATATTGATGGTAAACCTTGGCCTGACAAAACCTCAGACTGACACTTTCAATAGTGTCAGATTCCCATTGAACTTGGTCTAATCCAATGGACCTTAAGTCACTACAGTGCCTGTTAGTGTTACGGCTCTGTTTTGTCTTTATTTGCTCCAGGTAGCTAATGGATTAACACCATCTTGAGCTGGTTTAAGGCCAGCTATGCTGAGAAAAGCCAGTTCTTCAGAATTGTCCAAAGAAGGTCCAGTGTTAAAACTTGCTGGGTCTATAGGGTCCACATCATGCCTGTTTGCAGATTTGGTTCTAGATATTATATATTATTACACAGCTCTTTGCTCTGAGGGCAAAACAAAGCACCAAGGACACAACATCTAATATTCAAACATCCATCTAATGTAATCAATGAACTTCTGAAATTCCAGAGAACCTCTTTTCGGCCTTCTTTCCGTATGAGCTGATGTCTGTGAAGGGTTCTCATTCATCCAGGTCAGGGTATATCTGTAAAAAAGAACTCAAAGCAACTGGACTTGTTGTATTTTTTCTGGAAGACGCTTCACTGGTCATCCAACCAGCTTTCTCAATTCAGAAAGCTGGTTGGATTGCCAGTGAAATGTCTTCATGAAAAATACAGCAAGTCCAGTTGCTTTAACTTCTTTTTTTTTACTGACATATGAGCTGATTTTTCTGTAAAATATTAATGTCTTTTTTTTTCTCCTGCTTTTTCAGCTAAATATGCAAAATGTGACCAGTGTGGAAATCCCAAGGTGCGTCTAGAAACTTACATTTACCTTTTTTAGGGCCCGTTCACACCCCCGTTCACACCAGTTGCAGTGCCTTCAGGCCCGATTCTGTCCAGAACGCACGACCGGCTCACTTTTTAGTAGGGGGAGGAGGGGGCGTGGCGGGCCATTGAAGTGAATGGCACCCTCCGGCCGCAATGCGATCGCCCGCACGGGATCGCAAGGCACATTGTGCGTGCGGTGCAATCAAAATGCTGCAGGCACTATTTTGATCGCCGGCCGCAATGCGAAGCAGTGCGTTCTGGCCAGAACGCACTGCAACTGGTGTGAACTGGCCCTCACATCGTCGTATGCTCCCCTCCTTTCCCTTTTCGCCACTTCCCTTAATCTTCCTTTCTGCTTCACTTCCTCCTTATCGCTCCTTCTCTACTTTCCTCTGTTTTTATTCTATCATCTGTTATCACAGATTGAGACTGGAGCAACATTCTCGTCTTCCTGTCTTGCAGGGCACTAAGTGTGTGTTCCATTTGTGTCGCAGCTGCTGCAAGATAAATGCATTCAGGGAGATGGCAGACTGTGCAGGTTGGTTTGGGCCTTTCTTGTGAAGAGCGCCATTGCAGGCTTTGACCTTTTAGCACTGAAACTTTCCTTCTACTTTTTTCAGGTCACGGACTGCTTTTTAAAACCAAATACGAGAGGTCCGCTCAGTATAAAGCTGTGCAGGAGGCAGACGTGCCAGAGACGAACCTTACCGAATCAAAGCTCCCCCAACCACCCCCTGAGATCAAAGTCTGAGCCTCCCCTGTGGAGCCTGGAACTGCTTATTACAGCTCTTAATGGGCTCCCTTCCTGCTGCTTGCTCAGGGAATCGTTCAAGTTTACTCTGGCATGTCTGGGATTGTTGACGCCCTGCTTTGTTAGGGCACGGTACAAACTTTTCTTGGTTGTAAGGTACAGTACACAGGCAGAATCAGAGACAACTGGGTATCATAAGGTGATTGGACACTGGCCAGAGCTGTGGAGACCCTCCGATGTGTGTTAGTTCACTTACCTTATTCCTATGCTTCTGTGTTTTCCTTCAGTCAAGATGTCCTGGCTGTGTACAGCCATGGCGGCCACCCCGCAGTTTCTGGATTGGGATACCATGGCATCAGCTTTGGGGACCGTGCCTAGGCCATGCTGGACTTAGGACGCAGAGCTGGCCTGTAATGTCGCTTTGGGCACTGAATTCTGCGTTAGGCATTTACCTTGGCACATGGTGCAGCATGTTGTGTTGGCTATACACATCCAGGACAGTGGCATATCCACAATGGTGTGACTCAGTCCCTGGAGACCCTGCACAGGATCTTCTCAATGTTACCAGAGTAGGTTCCCCTTAAGGACCAAGGCATTTTTTTGCACCCATGTTATAATCCATAAAAAAATTTAAAAGGAAAATTACTTCAAACCCCCAAACATTATATGTTTTTTGAAAGCCAAGACCCTGTAGAATAAAATGGCGGCAGTTGCAAATTGTTATGTTGCACGACATTAGCGCAACTTATCAAACCCAAAAATGTTGTGAAAAATGCACTTGTTACATTTAGTGCCCCAAAACACAATATAAAACTACTTTTTGTTGTAAAATATAAAAGATGAGGTTACAACGAGTAAATAGATATCCAACATGCCCAGGTTAAAAATTGTGTGCGTCCGTTAAAATGCAACAGTATTCAGTACCCCACAAAGTCCATAGACAATGCTTTAAAAGCCACCACAGGTCATCAGTTTAGAGATACGTGTAAATATTAGCCCTAGAATTACTCCGGCATGCGCGGCGATACCCAACATGTGTAGCGCAATCGTCGTTTTCGTACGTAGGGGGACCCCACACGTGTTTATGTGACAGCGCGTGTGCTCGCAGGGGCGGCTGACTTTTTTTTTTTTTTTTTTACATTTAATTTATTCGTTTTTAAACTTTTTTTAAAACTTTTAATTGCTGTCACATAGGGGGGCTTACAAGCCCTCCATGTGATGGCATAATGGCAGTGGCAGGTACTCTTTAAGGTAATGCTGGGGGTCCAAAAGACCGCCAGTGTCACCTTTACACTCTCTAAATAAGCTATTGAAGTGCAGATCGCACTTCAATAGCTTATTGCTGGGCTTCAGGAGCACAGCACTAAAAGCTATGGGACCGGAAGTGATGCAATATGCGTCGCTCCCAATCCCATAGTAGGGGAGGGGGATCAGTGCACGGATGTTTGCCGTTCTCCTCCCAAGCTTCCTGCCGACACCCAGTAAGCCGGTCCAGGGCCCGTAGGAAAGGCAGCGGATCCTAGGAAACAAGGCGGGGGGAGGGGCGGCCCGGTTACCGGATCGTAGAAGCGATCTGGTGACAGCTGAGTCGCCAGAATCGCTTCTACTGTAAAGCCGGTCACCGCCGGGAGTCTGTGCAACCCCTTCAGACTTCATGAAGGGGTTAAGACCTTTCCCACGCAATCCTTAGTGATTGGCAACATCCTGAAAAAATAATTGCTTCCCAAAAAGGTTTGGTCAGCAATACCCCTTCAAGGAATCCTCCCTCTAGAAGTGGGCGGGACCGGAGGTAGAAACCTCTTGCTTTAACAAATCTCTCACGCTTCCTATGGAGGATACCGGTCTTCAAAGAGCTGGTGGAAAAGCGGCTGGAAAGCCTATTGAAGGCTTAATTGGCCCTACTTGACAGCCAGCAATGGCTATGATTTGGAGGTATGTCAGACTCCGGACGAATGATCCTAGCTCCATTTTGAGAGACGCAGGACGTCTGGAGCTGTTACAAGGCGCCCTATGCATTTGCATGGACGGGTCAGCTGTGGAGGCTAGGACTTCTTTTTGTATAGATGCATTGAATCCTATACTGGTCGACAGAACCGGCGTGGAGAGGATCCCCTTGGCGGAAGAGTCTGTTTGAGAGTCTGGATACCTTCATCAAGAAGGCAACAGGTGGAAAAAGTACCCTCCTTCCAATCAAGTGTAAGTCTTAGTTCCCTCCTGCTTAGTCGGCTAGGAAGAGTTCCTTTTGGCCTTCCAAGGCTTCCACCTCCAAAACCAAACCAGGCTCACAGTTCAAACGCTTACTGCTTTCTTCTGACAGATTCTCTTTATTCTTCCTGAAGGACCTCTCAGGGGGCTCCCTGCATCTCCTTGCACCATTTTTAGGTGGATTAGACATGTCATCATACATGTTTACTCAGTCAAGGGTAAGATTATGCTTTTCCCTGTAAAGACTCGCTCTACTAGATCTGTGAGTGCTTGTTGGGCTTTTAGGCATCAGGCATTTGCATTGCAGATATGTAAGTTCCGTCAGGTGGCTCTTCGTGCCTAACGATGTGATTTTTAGCCATAAGGTGCTACAGGCTTCTTACTGAGTTGGGGTTTCTTTTTGTTTTCCTGTTATGGGCCTGTTGGCAGTTTCCCAGTGTTGCCCACCCCTCGGTGCATTGCTTGTGAATATCCCAGTCCTCTGTGTCCTCTATCGCTCCCTGATAAACAGAGGGTTTCCTGGAGTGGAGTGGGTTATAGGAGGGTCCTCGCAGCTCCGGCCATTGTCCAACCACTTGATGCTCGCTCTATATTATCTCGCCGTCTCTGAATCTTGCCTGTGTCCTGTACTGGACTTCAAGAAACGGATTTTACTGATAAGTCAAACATCTTATTTTTGCACTTGGGACTTCATGTTTCTAATGTTTTCAAGCTTTAAAAGTATATTTTGACTGGACTGAGAACCGTTCCGATTTTTGCCTTTTTAAACATATTTAAAGTATGCTGCTACCAGACTTAACCCTAGCTGCGGCTTAGGCGTCAGCCGGGGACAACGCGGTGTAACTGGATTCTGAGGAAGTAGTTTTAGACTTTTAAAGGTTTAGAAATACAATAAAGAGAGATCTTATCACATTATAATTGTCTTGTGTCTGAATCTGTTCCTGTAATACCATTTACATTTTATTTTACACTTTTGCAGTCACATTTGCCAAATAGTCACTGAAGGTTTTTGTTCCCATTCACACAGCATACCTAAAATAATAGAAACAAAAATTCTTACCTTTTTAGATATTTCTTTGGAGTAGGCCCTTGTGCAGACTGCAAGCTACTCCGAACAATATCTAAATGAGACTGTCCCTGGGGACAGACTGAGTTTCCTCATACAAAGCAGAAGCCAGGCTTCCTTAACCCTTTGTTAGGACAGACGGTGTTCAAATCTAGTATACAACTGATGAGATCTGGCAGCACAGCTTAGACATGGTTAAATATAGCAAAAATAACTTTCTACTAGGGGTGCCGATACCGAGTATTTGGGTGAGTACTTGTACTCGGCCAAATGCTCCCGATGCTTATCCCGATATCACAACTTCCGGTATCGGGAAGCTGGGAGTCATTGCACGCTGCCAGGCTTCCTGAGTGGCCGGGAAGCTGGCTCCATGCCCCTTATCACCAGGGAGCATAGAGCTGGCTTCCTGGCCAATCGGGGGTGGGTAATGACTTGCCCTCCAGGCTTCCTGATTGGCCAGGAAGCTGGCTCCATTATTATAATACAGGATTTATAAAGCGGCAAAAGTTTGCGCAGCGCTTTACAATATAAGGAAGACATTACAATCACAATACCATTTAAGACAATATGGTAAGGAGGGCCCTGCCCCACTGTGATGACTAGGGAGCAAGGAGCGGGCTTCCTGGCCAATCGGGAAGCCTGGCGGCGTGTAATGACTCGTCGCCCAGCTTACTGATTGGTCAGGAAGCCAGGCGTGTGTCATGATTTGGCATAAGCCCCTCGCAGTCCCCACAATGGGAGAGGGAAAAGTATCAAAAGGAAGCCAGTCAGTTGTGCTGCAGTAGTAACATGCTAATAGAAGGAGAGAGAAGAGTAACTAAAACTCTTCAATATACTATTCAGGGGTGTGGAAATTTTTGAAAAAACTACTTGTCCAAGGGCTAAAGCGGGGGTCAAATCTACTTGTCCTTCATGACAATCTACTTGTCCCAATACAACAAAAAAAGTTTTAAAAGTTTAAAACTAGGGATGCACCAATACCAGTTTTACACGCCCCCTCCCCGCTCCGATCCGCCAGCGCTGACGGGGGAAGGGGCGGGTACAGCTGGTTCTGCCTCTAGATAGGCAGAGCCAGCTGTCACTCACGCAGCTGGGCGGATCCCAGCACAATCGTCGGGATCCGCTTCAGCTGCGGCGTCTCAGTATACCGCGAGCCACAGCTAGCGGTATACTGAGCCTAGGGTGACGGGAGGACGCTAGTTTGTGTCCTCCCGTTACCCTAAGTAGAACTATGGGGAAAAGACTTAACCCCATAGTTCTCCTTTTAAGCCATGTTCTCCTTCCGGGGAAACATACCTGCACGTGAGTTCTGTTTTTAAACCATTGTAACTTGTATAAGTCGGCCCTGCACAGTTTATCACAGAGAGAAATGTTGCAAAAGCAGCAGGAAAATCGATGACAGCGCCTCAATGCCGATTGCTGCTACTGTTCACGTCCCGAGAGCCTTTTTTTTTTCTTTCTTAGGATTACACAGCAATTGCATGCTAGGGACAGGAACAGCTGCACACAATGGTAATGTCTGAATGGTGTCTAGCAGATGATGAATGCTAATCTGCCAACACGCATGCATGCAGATTGCCTGAAGAGAGCGTTTTTATGTTTATATGATGTACATCAGGGGTAGCCAAACTCCGGCCCTCCAGCTGCGGTGAAACTACAAATCCCATGATGCATCTCTCTCCGGGAGTCATCTGTGGCTGTTAGAATCTTGCAATGCCTCATGGGATTTGTAGTTCCACCACAGCTGGAGGTCCGGAGTTTGGCTACCCCTGATGTATAGGATCCTCCTTCACAGTTACCACTTCTGATGTTGAGTAAGGCCTTGTATAGGAGCAGTGTGTACAGCAAACCTATACACAGCTTTGGGAATGTTAAATACAGATGTTAAAGTAGAATTGAACTTAGTAGAAGGGGGACATGTTTTACTTTAAAGGAGAACTATGAGGTGAGTGACTTCCAGCTGACATGTGACCAATGAAGCTGTCACAGGTCGGCTCTATGGAGCGGGAAGTAAGCAGAAACATGCAGCTGATCCGCTCTCTTCCCGATCATCTCTCTGCAGGGAGGAGTCGGGATCTGTCCTGGCTGCGGCGCTCTCAGTATATCACGGGCAATAGCTCACTATATACTGAGCTTTGTGTCACAGGAGGAGGTTAGTATATGTCCTCCTGTGACCCTAAAGAGAACTATGGGGAAAAACACTTAGCCCTCGTTCAGACCTGAACGTTTTGTAGTGCGTTCTACGCTCGACGAACGCTCTACAAAAAGCTCAAAAAAATAAATCCCATTGTATTCAATGGTCTCGTTCCCACCTTGGCGTATTTCCGCCCGTCCCTAACGCGCTACAAAACGGCCCACGCCTGAAAAGGTACAGGTACTACTTTGGGCCGTTTTGTTGCGCGTTTCCATTGGGATACAGCCAAGTAGCCTTCGAAAACGCGCGGTAAAAAAACCGCGCGACAGACGCGCATATGCAATACGCCTAGGTGTGAACGAGACCTTAGCTTATATTTCTCTTTTAATGTCACTTTAAAGAGGAGCTGTATGCTGGAAGCTGGGCCAAACAAAAAGGCAAGCAGAGGAAAAAGGCCTTGTCAGCAGTATTGGTCTTCCTGTGATCTCTTCTCTGACTTGTTCTGCACTGTATCTCTATGGAGGTGGCAATCTTGGCAGAGGCAGGGCTTTGCTTTCTCATGTTCGAGTTCTTATCAAGACTAACAGTAAGAGCAGCACGGTAGTGAAATCACCAAATCTCCCTCGAAATCTGGAACTAGAGTCCGAGCCAGCCGGGACTATTTGATGAAAACTATGTTATTATTACAGGTATTTATATAGTGCCGACAATTTCACGCAGCGCTTTACATAGTTCATAGTATGCACATTCAGATCAGCCCCTACCCTCAAGGAGCTTACAATCTAAGGTCCCTATCTCACAGGCATACAAAGAGGGACAACTTTTTAGAGAGAAGCCAATTAACCTACCAGCATGTCTTTGGAGGAAACCAGAGTACCTGGAGGAAACCCACGCAAGCACAGGGAGAACATGCAAACTCCTTGCAGTTAGTGACTTGGCCGGGATTCGAACCGGGGACCCCCAGTACTGTGCTTTTCTATCTGTTTTTAAAGCAGAACCTGTATAAAAGAAAAAAGATTTAACCGCCCACTAAAAATAACAATAAAAAAAAGCAGCGTCTTTATCGGCCATTTAGGGTCTAAAAATGTCTTAGAATTCGTCAATGGCCTCCAAGAAAAGGATTTTAGGGTGTATACAATAATTGCATTTTTGCTGCAATACTCACCTGTACTCCCCACACCTCTCTGCCACTAATTATCACTCATCTTTTAGATTGAGTGACAGCCAGTGTTATCCATCCGACCTCCTCTGACCTGCAGGCGGTCATGGACCCACCCCAGGGGGTGCGCCATTAAATTGGCCTATTATTGTTGCATTGAGAGTCCTGTTCAGTGCAGGAGGATGGAAAGTCCACTGCTGCCACCAGAGGTGAAGAGGCAAAACCCCATGATGTCACTGGACCAGCCAGAAGACCCTTTGAGGGCCTTCAGCCTAACTTTTTGTTATTTTTGGTTTTGGATATTGCAGATTTAGGAGCCTTAACTGCCTGTCCAAGTTTCCTAAAGGAGGACATATCGGTAGAAACCTAAGGCCTGGTTCACACCTGTACGTTTTGTAGAGCGTTGAACGCTCTACAAAACGCTCAAACATGAAAATCCCATTGTTTCCTATGGGTCTGGTTCACACCTTGCCGTATTTCAGCCCGTCTGAACGCGCTACAAAACGGCCTACGCCTGAAAAGGTACATGAGCTTCTTTGCGGCGTTTTTGTTGCGCGTTTCCATTGGGATACAGCCAAGTAGCCCTCGGAAACACGTGTTTGTTGCCACAAATCGCGGTAAAAACGCGCGTCACACGCACATATTCGATACGCCTAGGTGTGAACAGAGCCTAACAGTGGTCACTCATATCGGTAGAAACCCGTCCCCACTCTGTCCAACACTACATAGAATATCCCAATGGGTGTTCCCCTTCGAGACTCGGCTCCTAAAGGTATTTATATTGGGCAAGCAAAACCTTTCAAGTCTTTTTTTTCCCCCATCCTTGGTATTTATTTTTGTGTCGCCTTGTGATGTTTGATGGAAACGCAGCTTTCACCAGAACAGAACCCTCTAATTTTATTGTTTTCTGCCCCGTGGCTGTTCTCCGCAGGCCTCGCAGGTGCATCGCTCTCTCAGTCACGCCGTTTGCTGCGCGTTTTCAATGGCAGGTAATTCGTCGCAGACGAAAGCCCCCGCTTCCTGGTCCTTTCATTGAAATGCCGGCTCTGTCGAAGGAAGCTTGGATTTCCTTTTTTTGTTATACAGAAAACAGCTCGTTATCTTGTGTTTTGATTGTCTTGAAAAGACTTTGCTAAATGTGGCATTTATGTATTCTAGCGCAAATTATCTTCCCTTTCAGTCTGCAGGAGGTGGAACTGTCAGCAACTTGTGTCTGACTAACAACCCTTCTCTGGCGGTGAAGGAAAACTTACTAAACAAAATCTTCATAGGAAAAAATGGTGATATTTGAAATGTTTTTCTAAGCCAATGACAGAGGTCAGATCTTCTTATAGGCCAGCGGCAGTCAAGACTGTTCTTAAAGGAGAACTATGAGGTGAGTGATTTTCACACATCCTCATAGTTCTAGCCGACATGTGACAATGAAACTGTCACACGTCTGCTCAGTAGATCGGGAAGTGAGCGAACACATACCGGCGTTCGCTCACTTCTTGATCCTGTCACAGCGAGAGCCATGACAGGGGAGTGACTGGATTCCCCTCTCCCCGCTCTGATCTGCCAGCGCTGACTGGCTGAACGGACGGGGGAGGGGGCTGTGTACAGCTGGCTCTGCCTCTAGATAGGCAGAGCTAGCTGTCACTCACGCAGCTGGGCGGATCCTGGCATAATTGTCGGGATCCGTTTCAGCTGCGGCGTCTCAGTATAGTGAGCTTTGGGTGACGCTAGTATATGTCCTCCCCGTTACCCTTAGGAGAACTATGGGGCAAAGCTCCAACCCCATAGTTCTCCTTTAATGCTGACCTTTCACTAAATTCATAAAGACGTCTCTTATTTCCTTCTACCCTCTCATATCAATGCTGACTTATTTCTTACATTTAGTTTTCTCCATAGCTGTATTTATAATACTCATGACCAGTGGCGACTCTAGGAACAATATATAGGGGGGGCACATAAGATACCACAGTCAGATCAGGGGGGGCACTAATAATTTTCATTGCATGTCGCAACCGCTGAGCGCCGAGAGCTGATTTAATTGCGGAAACGGGGGGGGGTGCAAGTGAAAACCTGACCCCCCTGGCCCCCCTGTAGCGACGCCACTGCTCATGACATTCCTTTCTGGTTCATTGCCTAGGCCTGATTGATGTAGCCCCTTCTCCACCCACAGTCCCCTTAGAGAGACATCTGAGAAAGCTGCAGGAATGTGAGTGCTCTGCATAGATCAGCATAGGTACCAGCAAAGGATGTTATAAGCAGCTAAATCTAGGAACAATGTCTCTGGTGTCAGGGGATAAAAATAATGGTGTCGGCATCATTCAGGCCCCAGATCAGCCCCCCATTACACTCCTCTTAATACCCCAAAACAGCCCTCCTTAAAGCAGAGATCTGATGAAAATTCTGTCTAGGTTCAAAAATAAGATATACTCTAAATCCTCCAAGGTGGCTTGCTCTTTGACTCCATTTCAGACCTCAGATAAGCTCCTTAAGGTGTAGCGGGAAACAGCTTTTGGGAAACCAGCAATGGACTCCGGACACAGACTTCAGGAATACAAATCTTCTTTATTCTCTGCAGAGGACTCAGGTGACTACCGTCTCCAATTCCTGAGTGGCCCTTTAAGGGCGGTCACTACATATTTATAACAACAATTACGTCACATTACATATTTCTAATACACATATTTCCTTTACAGCTCTAAGCCAATCAACAAGCAGCATTTGCAATTTTACCATTTATGGTTTATGTATCTTGTCACATCCTTTTGTCATTAACTCATGATCGATTACTAATAGTCACAAGATACTATCATCAGCATTTTTAAGTTGCAGAAGTACATTCTAGGACAAAAGTCAGACGGCCTTTACATACTGCTCTCTTTTGCATGTGTGGTTGAACTGCAAGAAGGAGGGAGAGGGTCAAAAGGCCTCATTATATGTAGATACAATAAAACATGAATTATTTAAATATATTTAGCAATCTTATCTGCTGCCACAAAGGGAGATGTAAAGTCCCAGCATATACCAGCATGTTATAATATCAGAATTGTAATGGGAATACATACTAGAGGTTTTAAAAAAAAATATGTATTGCAGTCAAAGCTTATTTGATACAATATCCCTTTAGTGTAGTGGGTGTGGCCTACTATGTGCCCATCACCCCAGACCTATAGGGACATGGTCTACAGGGCCGCCATCAGGGTGGTATAGCTGATACCCATATAAGGGGCCCTGGCACCTGACAGCTGTGTTGGCGGAAGAGGCCGGGTCCCAGCAGCAGCAGGTAACGAGCTGCATGTGCAGGGAAAGAGACCCCCGACCAGCCCACCTGAGACCCTGCAGAGCCCACCATAGAGAGTCTCAGATGGGCTGTACAGGATCTATGGTGGGCTCTGCAAGGTCACTCTCAGATGGGCTGTGTGGGGTCTCAGGTGGGTCCTGAATCCAGTTCGTCACTAAGTCCAGAGACCAGTGTGTTACTAAATCCTGAGTCCAGTGCATTACTAAGTCTAGAGTCCAGTACCTTACCAGTCCAGAGTCCAATTCCTTTCACTGCCGGCGCTCCGAGCGGGGTCATCTGGCAGTCTCCGGCCACCTAAATTAGGACCCGGAGACTGCCAGATGACCCCGCTCGGAGCGCCGCCCACCGGAGCAGCAGTGACGCGACGCTCGGCGAGGTAAGTAAGAAGAAGAAGAAAAAAAAACATAGCGCAAGCTTCGGCGCTAGGCTTCGGGGCATTTTGACAAGTACAAGTACTTGTCAAAATGCCCTGTATCAGGCCCGATTCCGATGCTAGCATCGGTATCGGGACATCCCTAGTTCCTAGCACAGGGATATCCCCATGGGGTTATTAAAAAGCCTGTAATCGGGACATCATGCAAGTTCAGAATCCCATACCCTGGTCCACTACGTCAGGGATCTACTGATAAGACCATAATCTATGTCAAGAAATCAGTATATCAAGTTGTCTTCCTGCATCTCTGAAGAAGGGGTCAATAGATACCAGAACTGCAACATTTGTAACTGCTTCATACATGGCAACAGATTCTCACAGCCACATACGGGACGAATATATCACCTGCTTGATTATTATTGTAACACAAAGCTCTGTGTATATACACGTAAATGTCCATGCTCATTGATTTATATTGGCAGGACTACGGGATTATTCAACCTGTGGTCTTCTTGGTCATTCAACCTGTGGTCTTCTTGGTCATTCAACCTGTGGTATTGCCAAGGCCTTGCTCATTCAACCTGTGGTCTTGATATTCAAGTGGCACTCAAGAACAATTGGTTGCACAAACCTTTTGACCACAGCAACCTGTGGCATCACATTTTGTGGATGACCAGCATCCAATCCAAGACATTAGAGGCACGATGATAGACCATGTCCCTAGACCCCATCACAGAGCCAGCAGTAGGCGGTTGGTTCCTTCCACAGAGAGGATCATACTGGGTTCACACCCTTCATATGGTCATACCTAGAGGCCTGAACATGAATGTGTCTCTTGTATGTTTCCTGCCTCTGAGCACTGACTTACCTGTTTCCCCCCCACCATGTATAACTGTTGTTCTGTATATCACCTTGATAAAGGAAATGCAACATTGGGCCATTCCATATAGAACTCCAGGAAATTTTGCACTGCTGGCCATTTATACATTTTAGGTTTTTATTTATTGCTGTTACCCCATTGGGGAGGTTTTCTCTCACTTCCTCTCCCCGTGACACCAGGACCAGACGTGGGGTGGGGTGGTTGTCATAAGGGAAATTAAATAGGCCTTAGCTTAGCAAGCAGGACCTGTCCCCACAGGTAGCCCTTGCTGGGCACCCTTGATGACCCACTGGGGACCAGAAATGGTATGGGAGTATCACCAGTAACCCCCTATCTGTGGTCAGCATGGTCCTGAAAGAATTAGTGTTAAAGGAATATGAGAGAAAGATGTGTTGGGCGTGTTATACCGACCACAGGCAAGTCCCTGCTGACCTGACGGGGCACAGGCCGATTACAGGAGGGATGCCCTTATCCCCCTTATCAGTGCCCCTGGTTTTCACCAAGATGGAAAAGCACAGACCGCATATAAAATCTTTGCCAGAAGTTCTAACTCAGGATTGGGCAACCTTGGCACTCCATTTATGCTAAAAATACAAATCTCGTCATGCCTCTGCCTCCGGGAGTCATGCCTGCGGCTGTCAGTCTTGCAATGCCTCATGGGACTTTACAACAGCTGCAGTGCCCAGGTTGCCCACCCCTGCTCTAACCCTTCCCCACTCTACTTAAACTGTGTTTTTGACTGTGTCCTCATGGGAGAGATTTCCAATAGGGACAAACGTTGCAATGAGGAGCTGACAGAAGTTGGCATTCTTTTCATTTGGTGAACAGCCCACTGTGTATAAGTAGTTCTGTCAGTCTAACGCAGCGCTGACAGGAGTATTATGCAATGTGATCAGTTCTTCATGTAGTCTAACAGACGGCTGCAAACACTGAACAGATGGAGAAGGCTTGGCTATCGCTGCTTCTGACTTTGCGTTATGAAATCATGGGGACCGAGGGGTTAAATGGCCCATTGCCAGCGAGGAAAGTGATGGATGGGATTGCCGCGTCTTTGATAAGTTCTGCACTTTCCCCAGGTGTATACAGCACAGGATAATGTGATGTATTGGTTTATAAGGGAATAGACTGCTTACGCGGGAGGGTGATAACTCACAGCTCGGCCGGGGGATCTATGAATCGAATTCCCCTGGAACTGAAAATGGAGGCACAGCGCCATTTATCAAATATAAAACTCCTTCAGGAAACCATCACCCAATGTTCCTTATAGGCAGCGCTGTACATAATGGAGGCAGGAGAATGTTGTACAAAGGTGCCCACACACCTTACGATAATCGTACGCTAATTGCGGGAAATCCCACGATCGTACGATTAACGTAAGGTGTGTGGGAGCGGTAAGGCATGTTCGTAAGATACACACTGCCCGTTCGGCATTGCGGTCATCGGAAGCCCGCCCCTCAGCGGGGCGGGCTTGCGATCATCGCAAGTACGATCTGCCTGTCCAAGATGGGCAGATTGTACGTTTTTTTAATTACCTTACAACCATCTCAAGACAAAAGTCTTGCGATGGTTGTAGGGTGTGTGCCCAGCCTTAAGCAGAACTATAATGTATAGACCATCAAAATAAAAATGTAGCTTTAGCTGCAATACTCACCTTCAGTCTGGAGCTGTCCCTGTAGTACTTCCTAGTTAACTGCCTGTCATGCTGATCCAATGGCTTCAGCAATATATGCTCTCTGACTTTTCAGACGGGCTGCTTGTTTTGGGTCAGCTGCTAGGAAATTTGCCCTTAAAGTGGGCCATGATGCCGGAGGCGGTTAGGAGGGGATCCCGTGGCTTCATTCGTTCACTATGATTGGCTGCACAGTGATGATGTCATTGAGAGCCCGACCTACCAGATCATTGCACTTTTAGTGCACCTTGCCATTTAACCACTTGCTGACCGTGTGGTAAACCCCCTTCCTGACCAGGCCATTTTTCAATATTCAGCGCTGCAGTACTTTGACTGACATTTATTCCGTCATACAACGCTGTACTGAAATGAATGTTATACCATTTTTGGCGGACAGATGGAGCTTTCTTTTGGTGGTATTTAATCACCACTACGGGGTTTTTATTTTTTACTATATGAAGGAAAAATTAGACCTCCAAACTTCATGTGGCCTTCAGATTGGCACCAAAACAGTGCGTAGAGAGCTTCATGGAATGGGTTTCCATGGCCGAGCAGCTGCATCCAAGCCTTACATCACCAAGTGCAATGCAAAGCGTGGGATGCCGTGGTGTAAAGCACGCCGCCACTGGACTCTAGAGAAGTGGAGACGTGTTCTCTGGAGTGACCAATCACGCTTCTCTGTCTGGCAATCCGATGGATGTGTCTGGGTTTGGTGGTTGCCTGGAGAACAGTACTTGGCCTGACTGCATTGCTTGGCCCCTTAGTTCCAGTGAAGGGAACTCTTAAGAGTCTTCAGGAGACAGAGCATTGCACCCGGGTAGCTGAAAGAGTCTGCAGGAGTCAGAGCATTGCACCCGGACAGCTGAAAGAGTCTGCGGGAGCCAGAGCATTGCACCCGGGCAGCTGAAAGAGTCTGCGGGAGTCAGAGCATTGCACCCGGACAGCTGAAAGAGTCTGGGGGAGCCAGAGCATTGTACCCGGACAGGTGAAAGAGTCTGCAGGAGCCAGAGCATTGCACCCAGATAGCTGAAAGAGTCTGCAGGAGCCAGAGCATTGCATCCGGGCAGCTGAAAGAGTCTGCGGGAGTCAGAGCATTGCAACCGGGCAGCTGAAAGAGTCTGCGGGAGCCAGAGCATTGTACCCGGACAGGTGAAAGAGTCTGCAGGAGCCAGAGCATTGCACCAGGACAGCTGAAAGAGTCTGCAGGAGTCAGAGCATTGCACCAGGACAGCTGAAAGAGTCTGCAGGAGCCAGAGCATTGCACCTACTATCCACTGCGATTGCAATGCTTTACTGGCTCAAATGCAGTAAAATAATAGACACATTTTTTCTTTCACTTTTGTACATTTATGATTTTTATAGGTGGATTTTACCTTTAGAACGATCAAAGTTGACTTTGGAAACAAAATTATCATGATGCTTTTATAAACTTTTTGTCTTTTTATGATATTCTTGTTGGCAGGATGGAGGGTGTCTTATAGCATATTAATGAATACATATGATTGGAGGATGATTTGGGTATATACTGTATATGAATCACCACGATCCTCCTTTGCAGCTCCAGTCTATAGCTCGCCACACTCCATAGAAGATGGATTTCTCTGCTTTGTGTCGGATTGGGATGCGATGAATGAAGCTCTGGCTGTCTGTCATCGGTCACGGTTCATCTATCAGATTGTATGAGAGCCGCGTCTGTCCTCCTCCCTCCCCAGATGGTGTTCAGCACCTGAGTACTGGACAGCTCAGCCCGCACAGGGCTGAATTCCCATCAGACCTTCCCGACACGCTGAGAGCCGGTCTGCGTCTGACTAACTTCCTGAGATCTGCAGACTATCACCACTGTCATCACAGATTGAGGATGATCTGCACATCTCTGCATTCCCTCCAGACTATCCCGACACTCTGAGAGATGGTCTGCAACTGGGTAACTTCCTGAGATCTACAGACTATCACCACTGTCATCACAGATTGAGGATGATCTGCCACCAGAAAATGATCTGCACATCTCTGTATTCCCTCCAGACCATCCCGACTGGCTGAGAGATGATCTGCAACTGGCTAACTTCCTGAGATCTGCAGACTATCACCACTGTCATCACAGATTGAGGATGATCTGCCACCAGAAGATGATCGGCACAGTGCTGTATTCCCTCTAGACCACCAAGACAAGCTGGGAGATGATCTGCAACTGTTTAACTTCCTGAGATCTGCAGACTATCACCACTGTCATCATAGATTGAGGATGATCTGCCTCCAGAAAAAAATAGACAAGCTGCCCAATGTCTTTGTGCTATGATTGCTGATGGATATCATGGAGCTCCACCAAAGGCTCGGGGACCTCCTGCCTTGGAATGTCTCACTGCTTGACTACCTCTCTCCCGGGAATGACAGTATCTGGCACTCCAGAGCTCTCTCCAGCAACATCCTTTTCTCTGCCCACGAACCAGGCACCATCCTCTTGGTGGTAATGTACTCTGCTTCCTTTCTGGCTGGCTTGGTAGGTAACATCATGGCTTTGAGGGTGTTGGGGGCCCGCAGGAGAAGAAGATGTGGCTTCTCTGGGGTATCTGGGACCAAGGATCTTCTTGTCAACTTGGCTGTATGTGACATGATGGTGATTTGCATCTGCATGCCCATCAACCTTGGTCACCAGGTTCACAACGCTTGGGTGTTTGGAGGGTTCCTCTGCAGAGCGGTCCCTTTTGTCCAGGCTGTGTCTGTCTCCGCTAGTGTCCTCACCTTGTCTGTCATCAGCCTGAACAGGTACTATAGTGTCCACAACCCTATGCATGCCAGGACTTTCTTCACCACCAGGAAGATCACTGTCATGATCTGTTTAGTGTGGCTCCTGTCTTCTGCTTTATGTATCCCACTGCTCTTCATGAACAGGACTCAGAACTTGGTCCTCTACCCTGGGAAGTTAGCTGTGGTGGTGTGCACTGAAAGTTGGCCAAGTCTAAAAACCAAACTTATTTACAACTTCTTGTTGTTCTGTGCCTTGTATGCGTTCCCTGTCTTATTCAACCTCTTGATCTGTTTCCTGACAAGTCGACGGCTCTGGGGGCCCAGCGACGCGGTGATCGACAAGAACAGTTGGTCTATGGCTGACTCCAGGTTGAAGGCTCGTAGGAAAATTGCCAAGATGGTGGTGGCGTTGGTTCTTCTCTTCACCCTGTCATGGTTGCCCCTCTACGTGCTAGACATCTGGATTGACATCAACATGACCTATGCCCCTTTTGGCGACATGTTAGGATACCTCCAACATGACTGGATTTTGCAGTTGAGACCCTTTGCACAGTGGCTTGGCCTCACCAACTCTACTCTCAACCCCCTGTGCTACTGCTTTGTGGGCAACCTGTACCGATCGGCCAAACGTTTTAGGAATAGCTACCGAGAAAGGTTGGTGTCTATCTTTAGTATGTCTTTGGTCCATGCCACGGGAGACCCCGCTGCCCCCCGTTTACTACACTACAAGGCCTCTAAAAACAACATGGAGTCTCGGTTCAAGAGAGGCAAACTCCAGTCAAGGTTTCAACCCATCACCAAGAACAAAACTGTTTCCTCAGTCCCTATCTGTGATGGGAGCCCGGGGCTTCCCCTGCCTGTCCCTGTTTGATAGCACAAGGTGTGCTTTCTCTCCACAGAAGGTGTCTTGGCTTCTTGTTGTCTATCTTTGACCCATGCCCTGGGGGACCCCACTGTCCCCTGTTTGCTGCACTACAAGGCATCTAAAGACAGCATGGAGTCTTAGTTCAAGAGAGGCCAACTCCAGTCAACGTTTCGACCCCTTACCAAGAACAAAACTACTTCCTCATCCCAATCTGTGATGGGAGCCCAGGGCTTCCCCTACCTCTCCGTGTTTGATATCAAAAGTGGGGGGGGGGGGGGGGGGGGGGGGT
>NW_017306812.1:798052-799827 GCF_000935625.1 Nanorana parkeri
GTGGTTGCAGATAAAGGGGGGGGGGGGGGGGGGTGGCTGTCTTGGCTTCTTGTTCTCTATCTTTGGCCCATGCCCCAGGGGACACTGCTCCCCACCTGTTTACTATGCTACAAGGCATCTAAAGACAACATGGAGTCTTAGCTCAAGAGAGACAAACTCCAATCAGCGTTTCGACCCCTCACCAAGAACAAAAGTGCTTCTTCAGTCCCAATCTGTGGTGGGAGCCCGGGGCTTCCCCTGCCTGTCCCTGTTTTATACCACAAGGTGTGCTTTCTCTCCACAGAAGGTGTCTTGGCTTCTTGTTGGCTATCTTTGACCCATGCCCTAGGTGACCCTGCTATCCCCTGTTTACTACACTACAAGGCCCCTAAAGACAACATGGAGTCTCAGTTCCAGAGAGGCAAGCTCCAGTCTACGTTTCAACCCCTCACGAAGAACAAAAATGCTTCCTCAGTCCCAATCTGTAATAGGAGCCCGGAGCTCCCCATGCCTTTCCCTGTTTGATATCACAAGGGGTGGGGGGCTTTCTCTCTACAGAAGGGGCCCCCGGAGACACTCAGCTGATTACATCCATCGGTGTGCACTGTATAGAACTAATCAGGGGCTCATTGATTATTATGTCATATGTGTGATTCTAAGCTGGACCGGCATTTATTGATTATGATGTCATTTGACATGTGTGCTGATTAGAAGGTCCACATGCACTGGTGGGATAGACGAGGACCTTCTGTCATCTGCACTCTCTAGACATGTTTGATTCCGGACGTTAAACGTGTACAATTAATCCGTCGTCTGTAGCGGGCACAATCTAGATAGCGCATAGGCATCTGTGGTGTGGATTCTGTAACTGATGGCGATGGAGCTGATTCATATCACTACAAATCAGATTTCTTGTTTTATATAACAGTGTAGGCGAGAGAAAAATACATATAAGCTGATTCAAATATTTCCAAACCGGAGAACAAAAATAGAACATGTTGCAGCTTCCCAGTCCTTAGATCTGGCAGCTGCATTCGTTTTCCCGTGATCCTGCCAGTAACACACTACCTGTCCAGGGTGACAACGCTTACTCCTGTGCTATATCTATGGAGGAGCAGTGTTGTCACCCTCGCTCATGATTTGGACTACGACCCTGCTCCTTCTTATTTCTATAACATTCTAGTGCATCTCACACACATACAAGGGCCAATTTAGACAGGAGCTGATTAACTTCCCAGCATGTCTTTGGAGTGTGGGAGGAAACCAAAGTACCCGGAGGAAGCCCACACAAGCACAGGGATGAACATGCAAACTCCCAATCAATTTGTATCCAATCAGCCAGGACCTTGTTGTTGGTAGATCTAAAGGAGATTGTACAATCATATTGTAATGTGTGTGTGAGGCTAAAGCTGACCGTATATCATACAATGTGTGTGTTGAGCCCAGTGGTGTCACTCGGACATTCGGACACATCTGAATTTCCGAATCCCAATGCATCCAAACAAACAGGGGCGTCCCGAGGCTGGGTGACACCCGGAGCGGTAACCGAGTGTCACCCCGATGACGTCATCGCGCACGCGCGGCAGTATTCTGATACCTGCCGGCAGCCATTTTGGTGATGGACGCCGGCAGAGAGAGGAGGGGACATTCACCTGGCGGGATAAGGTATTCCGCCGGGTCCCCTCCTCTCTCTTGATACTGTCGGGCGTTCGGTCCATGACCAAGCGCCCGACTTTTCAAAGGGGGGTGACACCAAAATGACTGTGAGTCATTTTGGTGTCACCCCTCCAATGGTG
>NW_017306812.1:807285-848357 GCF_000935625.1 Nanorana parkeri
TGGCCCATGCCCCAGGGGACACTGCTCCCCACCTGTTTACTATGCTACAAGGCATCTAAAGACAACATGGAGTCTTAGCTCAAGAGAGACAAACTCCAATCAGCGTTTCGACCCCTCACCAAGAACAAAAGTGCTTCTTCAGTCCCAATCTGTGGTGGGAGCCCGGGGCTTCCCCTGCCTGTCCCTGTTTTATACCACAAGGTGTGCTTTCTCTCCACAGAAGGTGTCTTGGCTTCTTGTTGGCTATCTTTGACCCATGCCCTAGGTGACCCTGCTATCCCCTGTTTACTACACTACAAGGCCCCTAAAGACAACATGGAGTCTCAGTTCCAGAGAGGCAAGCTCCAGTCTACGTTTCAACCCCTCACGAAGAACAAAAATGCTTCCTCAGTCCCAATCTGTAATAGGAGCCCGGAGCTCCCCATGCCTTTCCCTGTTTGATATCACAAGGGGTGGGGGGCTTTCTCTCTACAGAAGGGGCCCCCGGAGACACTCAGCTGATTACATCCATCGGTGTGCACTGTATAGAACTAATCAGGGGCTCATTGATTATTATGTCATATGTGTGATTCTAAGCTGGACCGGCATTTATTGATTATGATGTCATTTGACATGTGTGCTGATTAGAAGGTCCACATGCACTGGTGGGATAGACGAGGACCTTCTGTCATCTGCACTCTCTAGACATGTTTGATTCCGGACGTTAAACGTGTACAATTAATCCGTCGTCTGTAGCGGGCACAATCTAGATAGCGCATAGGCATCTGTGGTGTGGATTCTGTAACTGATGGCGATGGAGCTGATTCATATCACTACAAATCAGATTTCTTGTTTTATATAACAGTGTAGGCGAGAGAAAAATACATATAAGCTGATTCAAATATTTCCAAACCGGAGAACAAAAATAGAACATGTTGCAGCTTCCCAGTCCTTAGATCTGGCAGCTGCATTCGTTTTCCCGTGATCCTGCCAGTAACACACTACCTGTCCAGGGTGACAACGCTTACTCCTGTGCTATATCTATGGAGGAGCAGTGTTGTCACCCTCGCTCATGATTTGGACTACGACCCTGCTCCTTCTTATTTCTATAACATTCTAGTGCATCTCACACACATACAAGGGCCAATTTAGACAGGAGCTGATTAACTTCCCAGCATGTCTTTGGAGTGTGGGAGGAAACCAAAGTACCCGGAGGAAGCCCACACAAGCACAGGGATGAACATGCAAACTCCCAATCAATTTGTATCCAATCAGCCAGGACCTTGTTGTTGGTAGATCTAAAGGAGATTGTACAATCATATTGTAATGTGTGTGTGAGGCTAAAGCTGACCGTATATCATACAATGTGTGTGTTGAGCCCAGTGGTGTCACTCGGACATTCGGACACATCTGAATTTCCGAATCCCAATGCATCCAAACAAACAGGGGCGTCCCGAGGCTGGGTGACACCCGGAGCGGTAACCGAGTGTCACCCCGATGACGTCATCGCGCACGCGCGGCAGTATTCTGATACCTGCCGGCAGCCATTTTGGTGATGGACGCCGGCAGAGAGAGGAGGGGACATTCACCTGGCGGGATAAGGTATTCCGCCGGGTCCCCTCCTCTCTCTTGATACTGTCGGGCGTTCGGTCCATGACCAAGCGCCCGACTTTTCAAAGGGGGGTGACACCAAAATGACTGTGAGTCATTTTGGTGTCACCCCTCCAATGGTGGCACCCGGGTGCGGGCTGCACCCCCACGCACCCCCCTTGTGACGCCACTGCATCCAAATCCGAATTTCCATTTCGGATCCAGTCCGAATTTCGTTCAAAAACGAGACTGAATTGGACATGTGACTTCCCGGCCAATCAGATGTGTTTTTCGGTTTAATGCATCCAGATGGGTCTGAACACGAATTTTCTTTACCGCAACATGGGAGCCATATACGGTATATACATATAATACTAAAGCTGAGGCTCCCAGACATGAATGGCATTCGGGATCTGAATTTCCGAATTGCATTGGGGAGCTCCTGATTGCCATTCGGGCCTGGGAGCCTTAACTTTAGTAATTTATGTATATGGCTCCCAGACCCGAATGGTATTCAGGAGCTCCCCAATGCAATTCGGAAATTCGGATCCTGAATGCCATTCAGGTCGGGGAGATTCAGCTTTAGTATTAATATCTGTATATGGTTTTCTGTGGTGTTCGCAACGAATATTCAAAACTAACGAGAATTCGGATTTCGGCCGAATCCGAAACCCGAACCGAATTGAACTTGGGATCCGAATCCCGAAATATCCAAAACAAATTTTTCCGCAGCTTACTTGTCTATTGTTTAGGTCGGTCCACATGTTACATAGGTTTGGTAGATCCAAAGGAGATTGTACAATCAGATTGTATAGTGCATGGCCAGTTTAAGGCAGGCTAATTGTAAAGCCTCATTTACACTGCCATATAATACGCTGCGTATATGCGCGTACGCGCGTATTGTCCCATATGCATCATATGCAAATAAATGGTTCCACACACATAGCTGCGTATGGAGCTGTATATTTGCGTAGCGTCAGTGGCGTAACAATCACCATAGCGACCCAGGCGGCCGCTATGGGGCCCCGGGGCACAGGGTCGCTATGGCATTTCAGGCTGCTGGCTATCACTGGCGGCTGTGAGGAGAAACACGCAGCCATTCACATGTGCAGCGGCGCGTACCTCCTCACAGCTGCTGAGTCGATGACAACCAGCAGCTTCGGGGGAGGTGGCTGGGCCCGTCGTTGGCAGAGATGGAGGAGGCGGTGGGCCCAGCGATCGAGGAGGCAGGTCTTAGCGATGGGGAGGCGGGCCCGGCGATCGAGAAGGTGGGGCCCACAAGCGATCGTGGAGGAGAAGGAGGCGGACAGAGGATCGGAGCAGACAGGTAAGAGGGCTTGACCGCCCACCTGAGACCCTGCAGAGCCCACCATAGATAGTCTATGGTGGGCTCTGCAGGGTTACCCTCCGGTGGGCTGTTTGGGTTATCAGGTGGACTTATGTAGAAATCACAGGGCCCCATACCAAATTTTGCTATGGGGCCCTGTGATTTCTAGTTACGCCCCTGCGTAACGTAAAGATGCGCAAAAACAGAATGGACCCGAGATGCGTCCGGGCAGCGTATTTCTTCTATATGCGCACGTATGCGCGTACAGTTCATTAAAATTTCTATTGCGAATGATGCATTCTGGGATTGCATATAGTGCACGCATATATACGCGCATATATACGCAATATACAATTTTGCTCTTGCGTTGTGTGTGCATGAGGCCTAATGCTCATCACACATGTTACAGTCTGCTTTAGATCTACCAGTAACCATGTAGTAGATGGGCCTGCTTGATTGGATACAATTTGATTGGATAGTTCAGGTCGGTCGCCATATTGCACAGTTTTGGTAAATGTAACGGTGAATGTACAGAGATTGTATGGTCAGATAGTAAAGCGTATGGTGAGCCTGAGTGCTTACACACACATGCTGATGCTCGTGGACTGAAGGCTTGCTTCCTCTAAGGATTGAGTCTGGTCGGCTCCTATAGGAAAGAACTCCGCGTTTTCCCCCCGTCCAATCCCCATTGAAGGTGGTTGGCAGCGTTGCTGCGTTCTCTGGAATGGAATTGATTTCCATAGTTAGCTATTAATTACCCGCTAATGTGTGTAACCTTTACATTTCCTGTTCACGCTACTGATGAGCCGATCCGCCGTCCTTTGATATTAATAAGGGGGATGGGCCACAACGAAGCCGAAAAGGGTCTGTGCGCCTGTGTGCCGCAAAGGCTTCTGGGAGAAAATTAGAGCATTAAAGGGCACTGGCCTTGATAAATGGACCCTAAAACAGCTCCTGCAATAAAATGTCTGGACTCGTGAAGAATCCTCGTGTGACGCTGGATGTTTCCCTATGACGGAGTCCTGTAACAAGCATGTGGCAAGTGAAATCATGCTAGTTGTGGGTCACTGAGGGTCCGTCTAGTTTTGGAGCAGCGGAGCCATCCTTTAAGGCACATTGAATATGTTAACAGTTGACAATTGCCCCAATGTTATCATTCATTGAAATAAAAGTTGACCGTTATGTTGCTTCTCCTCATTGGCAGCAATGCCGTCCGCTTGTAGTCTCTGTAGGATGGGAATTCCCTGAGAGGAAACATGAGCGACTCACGGGAGGAGAATAGAGACCAGGATATCTGCAGTGCTTGTTATATGAAGGAACAGAGGCCGATCTACTGCCGGTGTTCTATCAAAGTTTGTGACTACGTTAGAATGTGTGGCCGTTGGCGTGGTCACACATTTTAACGTAATCCCGCCCAGTTTTTTGGCGGTGGAATGTGTGACCGCCAATAGGTGAAGAATTCTAACGCTTTCTCAGCTGTTCCAGCGCAGATCGGCATCGCAGAATGTATGTGCAGGAGAAGCGATCTGCCCTGGGACAGCTGATCGGTCCTGAAATGTCCCTTCTATCCTACTCTGTGGAATGTGAGACTGCAGTCACAAAGTCGGATAGAAGGGACACTTTTCTTTCTTTTAACATTTTAGACTGGGGTGCCTGGAGATTTTGCATACTTATATAAAAGGTGCTGTGACTGAAAACAGGTTGTGAAACTCCTGTGTACATGAAGCCTGAACTCCATCACAGTCATACATCACGAGGGTTTCATTGGGTTCTAAGTCCCAAATGGGTTTATTGAGTCCGCTGACTACACTCACATAACCAAAAACAACAACAAACTCCGGCTTATGTAAAAGGTGTCATTTCTGCTTTTATATTCTGCAAAGAATAAACTCCGTTGTCTTTTGATTATTTGTCCGGGGTGACAACCTTCCGGGGTGACAACCTTCCCGATAATGGACACATCAGCCATTCACATCACTCACGAGGTGTATTTTTGTCTCCCTCATAACAAGCGATAAGAAGAAAAGCCGCTCTGGTTATGTAACATATAAACGGTCTACAGCAACGAGCTTGGAGGACACATAAACAGAGCCAACGTGGGATCCATCCGGGGCCATTACATGACATAACTCGGTATTGTCGGATAATGAGACACAAAGAATGAAATAAAAGACATCGGCTCTGAGTATTCCGGGAAGGGAAGAGATACGAGAGGCTTCCCAATACAGGTCATCTATGAGACACTTTCTACCCAAATCTTATCCTAGCCTTGTAATAGAAAATAAAGCTGGTTCAAAACTACACCCTAAACTGTGACAACCTAGTCATTACACATAATGAAACATTGATCCCGCCAGTTCACATCAGGGGGCTCCACAGTAGGTAATAAAGGGGACCTAATTCCATCATTAAAATCTTATGTTTGAGGCTAATGATATTGGCCGAGTTTGTGGGAGGAGTCGGAGCCCCCAGGGCCTTTAAACACCGAGGGGAAATGGTGGACGCATCTGCTGCTGACCTTCGGCGTACCCTCCCACCCATCCCCATTATTAATACTATTATTACTCAAAGCTTACTAGAGTACGCCCCCTTATTTGGCGTACTGACCATAAAAATCATGGCACACCTCAGGTTGTGTGGGGTGGGGTAGGGAGGTCAACATGGCCTTGGTTATATCACGTACAAAAGGGGGGCAACATGCGGGGCCCGCGAGATTCCGAACACAAATGAGCTTTAACTTGTTAAAAATGTTGATTTTAATCATTTGAAATCTAAGGCTAACATTAAAATAATACCAAGGATGCCACCTTGAAGGTTCTTATTCAGGCACTTCCTGTTTTGGGGTGACAACCGTGACAACTGCCTGAATACTGGGTAATGCTGCCTTGAAGGTCCTTATTCAGGCACTTCCTGCTATGGGGGGACAACTGTCTGAAACAACGAGTGATGCCACCTTGAAGGTCCTTATTCAGGCGCATCCTGTTATGGGGTGACAACTGCCGGAATACCGCGTGATGGCGCCTTGAAGGTCCTTATTCAGGCGCTTCCTGTTATGGGGTGACAACAGTCTGAATACCGGTTAATGCCACCTTGAAGGTTCCTATTCAGGCGCTTCCTGTTATGGGGTGACAACAGTCTGAATAACGGGAAATGCCACCTTGAAGGTTCCTATTTAGGCACTTCCTGTTATTGGGGTGACAACAGTCTGAATATCGGGAAATGCCACCTTGAAGGTTCCTATTTAGGTACTTCCTGTTATGGGGTGACAACTGTCTGCATACCTGGGATGCCACCTTAAAGGTCCTTATTCAGGCACTTTCTGTTATGGGGTGACAACTGTCTCCTGATTGTGCCCCTTTCTTGTCACCCAGGGGTAGACTACAAGGGGCCATTGCGCAACATTGCCCACTGTTGTCACCACCACAAAGCCGATCCAGAACAATGATGGGCAGCAGAAGCTGGAGCAAGTGCATGTGGACAGGACATGTGCATGCGGACTCACACTTCCTGTGGGTGAAAGAGGCTGGAGAAGATCCGCGCTATGGGAATAAAGGATGAGAAAAAGGTGAACGTTGGTTTGTTTGTGGTAAACAGCGATATAGCGACCTAAATGGCACCCAATTAGAATCTAGATCTACTACAACCTATGCTTTGCCCATGCATTCTTTCCTGTCCTCCCCCAATGTAGCACTGGGTCCGTGAGCGGCCAATCACCAGCCACCTGAGTTGTCACATGGGCAGGAAGAAGAGTCCTCAGCCCTGTGTGAGCTCTGATCAAAACTACTTGAGACTTACTCAGAACTTCTGCTCATTGCTCCTGAGGGCGAGCAGTGGGGTGGGAGGTCAACGCGAGGTTACAATGTTTATCTAGGCTATATCCTAACCCTTCCTCTATAGATCATGACCCCACCAGCATTATTTTTCCACATTGTTCCTGTAGTGAGAAACAGCTTTTATAATTTCCTGTGTCATCATCACCAGGCATGTAAAATTCGTGCAGGGGCAGCTGGTGGGAGCTCAGTCCCCATTAACATAGGTACACCCCCAGAACTACATCTCCCAAGAGCCTTTCCCTACACCTAGTGTGTGTGGGCAGGCTCTTGGGAGTCAAGGCAGCAGCATTGCTTATCTGGGAAGGGAATCAATGCATGCATGTGGAGAAGGACAGAAATAGCCGGGGATAGGGAGTAGTTCTGTAGTACAGCAGACATGGCTGACAACGCTGGTCTGAAATTCATGAAAGTAGAGGCACTGTGTTGCCAGCTCACTGCAGGAGGTTTGGAGCCAAGTGGATTTCTGGAAGATCAACAGGAATTTTTCTGTTTTCTGTATTTTGAAAAGGGATAAAACGTGGTGCATGTTACACTTTATTTATAAGCAGTGAAAGTGCAACTGAAGGCTAAACAATTTTGGATAGCGTAGAGTGGGGATAGAACCCTTGTCAGGTTTTTACTGTTGTCTGTGTCCCCGTTAGGGAGATTCACCCTCACTATGTGTCCTGGTGACCATTATCATGACACCAGGGATTTCCCTCCCTTTGGAGGGATCTTCTCTCACTTCCTCTTGTGGTTATTGGACAGGAAGTGAAGGGGCAGTGGCGTCTCAAGAGGGATGCGGGGGAGGGTGACACCATTGCAGGGGTGACACCAAAATGCATCCCAATGTATCCCTATGCTATTTCTGGCCCGTGTTCCCACCAGCACAGTCCATTTCAGACCAGAAAAATACTGCATGTCCCATTTTGTCTGGTCTGGAATGCATAGAAAACACCTGTAAGACTTGCCAAGGTCTTGCACATTCAACCTGTGGTCTTGCTCATTCAACCTGTGGTCTTGCCACGGTCTTGCTCATTCAACCTGTGGTCGTGATATTCAAGTGGCACTCAAGAACAATTGGTTGCACAAACCTATTAACCACAGCAACTCTTGGCATCGCATTTTGTGGATGACCAGCATCCAATTCAAGACCTTAGAGACATGATGATAGACCATGTCCCTAGACCCCATCACAGAGCCAGCAGTAGGCGGTTGGTTCCTTCCACAGAGAGGATCATACTGGGTTCACACCCTTCATATGGTCATACCTAGAGGCCTGAACATGAATGTATCTCTTGTATGTTTCCTGCCCCTGAGCACTGACTTACCTGTTTTCTCCCACCATAATCTATCTATCTATCTATCTATCTATCTATCTATCTATCTATCTATATCACTTTAATGTCACTCCAACACGCTCTAATATCTTCAGCTGAATGTCTTTTCTAAGTGCAAGACTACATCAGGATTTGACAATACCCACCGGCAATACAATTCAGATATGGAGCGCGAGTGGTCAGGGAGAACTATTGATCCATACACCGTCTGTAATAGAAGATAGGACAAGAGAAAATATTGTGCTCACGAGCTAGCCGCGCACTCCCATAAACCTGGCTGTAGAGGAGACGTGACCAGCACAGGGATGAATGAATGTTGTGCATAGCTCTGATCACTGCGCGCTTCGTGACAGGGAGCCTAATAAAAGACAATGTTGTCATGGATCTTCAACTGCCGCCTCAGCTGCTACTGAAACAAATAAGTGATATTAGCAGACTATTTATAAACTACTCATTCGGGAGAATGTATCCAAACTGGAGCAGACAGAATCTGGAGCAGATTTGCACCGCAACGAATCAGCTTCTCTGTCTCATTTTCAGATCTTACCTGAGCAAACTGAAGAGAGATGATGATTGGTTGCCATGGGCAACTGCTCCAGATTTAGTCTGCTCCTATTTTGATAAATTACCCCCATTATGCTTACCTGTACATTTCCACCGGGCACAACAAGTTAAAGTAATACGCCTGTGAAAACTAAAAATGAAAGCCCAGCTCTACTTTTGATATATGCCTACTATGGGATGTTTCACCTGACTTCCTGTCTCTTTGACAGGTGTCAGGTCGAACAGGTGTCAGGCTGGCTCCATCCACTTCCTCTTCAGGTAATCGGTGTGATAGGAAGAGAAGACAAATTTCTTCTACAGAGACAAAGACGACATTGCGAACCTGATAGAAGTTCTATGTCCTCTCTAAGAAGAGGTTTTCATGGTACAGAGAAACCAATATTGAGCAAAAAGCCATGATACATATATACACTACACAAAGGCTGGTGGACACCAGACCCTCACACCTACTAGACCTTGTTGGACATACCATTTCCAAAGCCATGGCCATTATTTTGGACCTGGCCACCCTTTGCCACTATAACAGCCTCTAATCTTCTGGGAAGGTTTTCCGCAAGAGTTTGGATTGTCTTTGTGGGAATTGGTGCCCATTCAGCCAAAAGAGCATTTGTGAGGTCAGGTACTGATGCTAGGTGTTCCAACTCATCCCAAAGATGTTCAGTAGGGTTGTGGTCTTTTGAGTTCCCCCACACTAAGTTCATCAAACCATGTCTTTATGGAGCTGGCTTTGTGCACATGGCTACAGTCATGCTGGAACAGAAAATGACCTTCTCCAAACTGTTGCTACAAGGAAAGGTTGGAAGATCACAATTGTCTAAAATGTCTTTGCATGCTGTAGCATTAATAGTAACCTTCATCAGAAACATCTGAACTCAATCATTCGAAGGGGTGTCCCCATACATTTGGCCATGCAAAGCTAGAACCCTTCATTTTTAACCTGGCCCACTTCATGTATGCAGAATGCACCTCCTGGCAGGGGTCAGCCTACAGTTGCTGTGACGGGAAGAGATTTAAGCATCAATTTCAACTGATTCTAAGGATTTCAATGTACACATGGTGTACCTGTGCACTGTCTATGCTAGGCTAGGCAACAAGCTCACTTAAAGGAGAACTATGGGGTCAGTGTTTTTCCCCATAGTACCATCACATGACGGTGGGGAGAAAGCCCTCAGCCCTGTGCAAGCTCTGACCAAACCCATATGGATCTTACAATCTAAGACTTCATGCACGTTTGCTGAAGCGCTTCAACACTCCACATGAAGAATCCTATTGTTTTAAATGGCGCCTGTTTCTGTGCGTCACGTTGTCCATCGCTTGTAGCTTGAAGCTCGAGAAGATGAGGTTAAAAAGGAGAAGCGGTTTTGGTCCCATAGATGGAGAAGGAGAAGAAGGAGGAGAAGGAGGAGGAGGAGAAGAAGGAGAAGTAGAAGAAGGAGAAAAAGAAGGAGAAGTAGATGAGAAGAAGGAGGAGGAGAAGTAGATGAGAAGAAGGAGGAGGAGGAGGAGAAGTAGATAAGAAGAAGGAGAAGTGGTTTTGGTCCCATAGACGGAGAAGAAGAAGTAGATGACAAGAAAGAGGAGAAGAAGAATCGAGCGGTTTTGGTCCCATAGACATGTTACATGGTTTTTGGGTGCTCCCACTTAAGCCCCCCGTTCACACTTGCAACATTGGGCGCCATGTTTATGCATGTTCTGCGCATCCATTTCAATAGGCTACCCTACAAACAAACAAGCTCATGCATCTTTTTGAGCTTTTCACGTTTGCTTGGCATGTATGGGGTGCCATTAACAATGAGCGGAACCTCAAGCGCGAAAAGCATTCTTGTGCATTTCATCAACTAGTGTGAATGCGTGGTAAAGGTCTATGGGCCAAAATCGGACAATTCTGGTCCCGTGCTACTAAAGTTGCGCTTAAAAACGTGTGCACAAAAGCCACTAAGTCACCTGCCTACACTCAGGCTTAGGTGGGAATGGCGTTTTCTTCTCTTTGCAGGGGAACCAAGCGGAGTATAAGAAATGTTGGCGGGAAGGGGGGGGGTGTAGGCATTTCAGAGAGCCATGGCAAAGCACAGGTACTCTTTCAGCCAGCACACTCTAAGCATGAAAACAACCAGTTTCAGTCAATATGGAATCCATTTTCCTCTGTAGCTCAAGCAAAAAGCCCCAAAGGTTCTACCAGAAATCCTTTCCGCTTTTGTACTTGCCTCCTCTTAGAGGTAGGCCCGCGCTGTACACCCAACGCGCCATATTGATCCTTTCCGTATTCAAGCGTGGCATTGAACAGCAAAAAAAAAAAGGAGAGAGAAACTCTACAGAGGCGCGTGCGATCCCAACACAGACGAGATGACTGAAAGCCACAGGCGTCTCCACAGCAACCGGAACCGCATCTAAAAATGTACAGAATAAACAGCGTGAGCTAATAGTCTAACCAGAAAAAAAAACCCCGACAGGACCCCCCAGAGGCACCTTCCTTTAGCACAGAACAGAATGTCGGGCTATTTTTACCTTCCATGCTTAAACCTAGTTCACAGCATCCGTCGCTGAAGCGATCATTAAATGAAAGAACAAAAGAGCACGCTGATCGGTGCCTGGAAGTATCGCCATGGCGACTTTTTTGACAAGTAAAGTTTTCCCAGAGGATTGTTTGAACTGGAACTCCACTGACATGGAGAGAAAAAAAAAAGTGAAATACTTTGCTAGGAGCTTAGCAAACTTTACTGTTTAACCTTACCCGCTTCTGTTCTGTAGGTATCCACAATCGCCATCCTAATGCGTCTTGCTGAAATCTATTAAAATGAATGCTAAGAGGTCCCCATTATATATTAAAGAGGAACTGTACCCATATCAATTAAATGACAACAAAGGCACATTTAGAATTGTTTAGCAATGACAATCTACAAACACATAATTCTAGATAATTGCCGGCTTTGTATGGTTTGCATAACTTAATTCTCTTTTCCTCCCCATTCTTCTCACAGTGGCCATTTTAACTAAGGGCAGGTTACTAGATCTCCCTTCACTTCCTGGAACTCTGACACATGTGAGTAGGACTTGTGACCATGCACATCGTCTCAGGGCACAGATTACATCAGTAAGTGGAAAAACAATAATTGTAATGAAAAATATGTTTGTTTAACTAATGAATGTCAGATGATTTCATATCCGCATGCAGAGCTACATGCTGAGGTGATTTTTAGTGAAAGGGGGTAAAGGACCGCTTTAAGAATTATCGCTATCCTTGATACCCTTGTTGTTTTTTTTTTAATGTAGCTATGACCAAAATGTTTTGGATAGAGCAAGGAAGGGTTAAATCCAGAGTCATTTTACCACTTAGGAAACTTCCCTTCACTTCCTGTGCCAGATACACAACAGGAAGATGGAGTGAGGCCTCGTTCACACCAGACACAGTGCGTTCCGGCCCGATTCTGGCCAGAACGCACCTCATCGCATTGCGGTCGGCTCACTATGTTGTGGGGCAGGAGGGGGCGTAGAGGTCCATTAAAGTGAATGGCACCGCAGCCACGCCTTCAAGCCGCAATGCGATCGGCCGCACGGTAACGCAAGGCACATTATGCCTGCGGCCCGGTCTGATCAAAATGCTGCAAGCACTATTTTGATCGGACCGCACCACACCACAGGCATAATGTGCCTTGCGTTCCCGTGCGGCCGATTGCATTGCGGCTTGAGGGCGTGGCTACAGTGCCATTCACTTCAATGGAGCGCCATGCCCCCTCCTGCCCCACAACATAGTGAGCTGGCCCCAATGCGATCCAGTGCGTTCTGACCAGAATCGGGCCGGAAAAGCACTACGTCTGGTGTGAACGAGGCCTAAATCTCCCAAGAAAGGGGAAAACCCCTTAGATAGTTGTCGCCATTGGAAGATTCGCCTCACCTGTGTTTCCCTTCACGTTCTCTCCCGGTGAAAGAACAAGGCCTCCTCTTAGAGGTGTAAACCCAATGTGCGATATTGATCCTTTCCGTATTCCAGCGTGGCTTTGAACAGCAAAAAGGAGAGAGAAACCATACAGAGGTGCGTGCGATCCCGACAAATAAAAGGGGTGAATCTCCCCTAATGGGTACACCAACAGCAGTAAAAACTTGACAGCAGGTCTCCACAATTGTCCATTGACACTTCCTCCTCCCATGATGCCTCTGGGAGTCATGCCTGTGGCTGTTAAAGTCATGCAATGCCTCATGGGACTTGTATTTCCACAACAGCTGGAGTTCCAAGGTTGCCTACCCCTGGTGTAACCAATGACTGGGCATGTGGTCGTGGTCTGAGCAAGGAAAGCTTGGGGACCAACTTTCAGCTACAGGCTGTCAATCAATGGCTCTGCCTGATCTCTGATCCACGCCTTCAACTAAGATTATGTATAAAGAACCTATTTATTCCAATAATGTACATTATGAGGACACTTGAGCACCAGAGTTCAGGTGTTTGCATGGAAGGGTTCTGTTAATGTTACAGCATACAGACATTTTAGACAATTGTGAGCTTCTGACCTTGTGGTAACAGTTTGAAGGACCTCTTCTATTCCAGCATGACTGTGCCCCCGTGTACAAAGCCAAACCCAATGAGGTTTGATGAGCTTGGTGTAGAGGAACTCAAGTGGCCTTCACAGAGCCCCGACCTCAACCCTACTGAACACCTTTGGGATGAATTGGAACCCCAGTTGCAAGCCGAGTCTTCTCACCCAACATTAGTACCTGACCTCACAAATGCCCTTTTGGCTGAATGGGCCCAAATTCCCACTGACACCCTCCAAAATCTTAAAGGTTTTCCAGAGAAGAGTGGAGGTCGTAGACTGTAGACACAAGAAGGTAGGAGGGGTCGGGCAACTCCATGGTAATGACAATGGTTTTGGAAGGGGACATCCAGCAGGCTCATACAGGTGTAGTGATAAGGTGTCTACAAGCGTTTTAGCCATACAATAAAATAAACATCTAATGCAGTTATCTCTTTATAATAGCTTTGTGTAGTTAGAAGCCTATTCACATTAAAATAGAGGAAGTCTAAAATGTATACTTCATCGTAGTAACCCCTTGATCCCTGAATAGAATTTACTGATCATTCCTTCATCTGCAACAAAAATCACTTTGGAGATGAAAGTATGGTCACAGCCAATCAGGATGGATTCAGTTCCATGGCCAAGCATTACACAGGGGGCTTAGTGTTGACCAGTCTGTTCTGTACGTTGAAGCCCCACTTCGGGGTTGCTGTAAAATGTACTCATGCAGTGGGCGGGTAAGATGCTCCCTTCCTCTAGGGCAGGGCAAACTCAGGCCCTTCAGCTTTGGTGAAACTAAAAAATCCCATCATGCATCTGCCTCTGAGAGTCATGCCTGTGGCTGTCAGGGTCTTGCAATGCCTAATGGGATTTGCAGTTGCACCACAGCTGGGGGACCCCTGGTCTAGGGTGTGATGAATAAGATGAATTGCTTTACTTATTTCTCGGTCCCGCAAGCTTCCTCTGCACCGAACAAGTGCTTTTCTGAAGCCTCTTCTTTCCGCCTCTGGACTAGTCACAGGCTCTATGATGCCATCATTTACCATGCAGGACCAGCAGACTTGCTGGTACATGAGGCCTCCGAAGGGCAACCCTGGGAGTGTCGGAGAAAGAAGTTCCGGTGTTCTATCGAAAGCTCCAACTCATCGAGCTCTCCAACTACCTCACTTCCGGTGCACAGAAAGACTGGAGCTCTGTACAGTTGCGCGCGTAGCGTTTGCAGAATACACGTCGAGTTTGCCACCTGCTGAATATTGTTAAAATGCAGCTGAACAGAAGCTCCGTCAGTCTTTGCGTTTTTGCAGTCTAATGTCGTCTGGTCGAAATCTCCAACTTGCAAGTACCCGGCAGTGAGGTAGTTGGAGCTTTCGACGAGTTGGAGCTTTCGATAGAACACCGGCTACCGGGGGAGAGCAGAATAAGGTAATATTAGGTAATGAGGTAAGATCAGAATAAGGTAATAAGCTTTATTAAAACCTAGATAAAATAAGCATTGTGAATTTCACTGCATGGGTATATCTTTCACCAGCTGGGCCTTTATGGCACCACACTTCAGTAGCAGAACAGGTTCACTTTCAAGCTCTGGCTTATGAAGGGCATCACAGAACATCTCTATCATACGAAGGACTAGGGGTCGGCAACTTCAACACTCCAGCTGTTGTGAAACTACAAGTCCCATGAAGCATTGCATAGCTTTGACAGTCAAAAGGTATGACTCCCAGAGGCCGAGACATGATAAGAGTTGTAGTTTCACCACACAGAGGAATGCAGAGGTTGCCTACCCCTGGACTAGAGTGACCATAGAGCATAAAAAGAGTGTGAGGACTCCTAGGACGAGACTACAGCTCTGTTTTAGGGTAAGTTAATAAACCGGACAGGAGAGTAAAGAACGCAAAAACAGGAACGCGTTTAATTGAAAACCAGGAACCAGAAGTAACAGGGAACATTTAAATATCAATGTTTCTTGAGTTGGCAGAGGAGCTTCTGACTGGATCCTAATGCAGCTGTATATCCGGTCTTCATGAAGGAGAAAAGGAACAGGACCAGCATCTTAGAGAACGGCCCACTCACTGGGAGTTTGATGTTCAGAGCACAGCAGACAGCATGTAGAGAGGGGAGATGGCAACAAGCACAGGAGAAGAGAAGAGGGAGGAGAGAGAACAAAGGGAAAAGAAATAAACTGAAATGAAGCAAAGGCTGATGGGGGGGGTCACACAAGCTGCCGAATGCGCTTTGTAACATTCATTCTGAGATGACGCTGTGGCTGTTCCCTGCCGTTTACATCTCAATCGAATTTTCGGCCTGCCCCCCCATGCCGCTGCTCTCAGGAAAACCTCCAGATGAAGACTCAGCATTGCACCACTACTCCTCCAATTCGGAGCGAAGGTGATCACGTCCAATAAACCGGTGAGAAAAACCATGCAGCTCCTGACAAGTTCTTAACGACAGCTTAGCCGAGGCAGCCTATGGGAAGGTGACGCAAGCGGGTGGAACGTGTCTCATGTCTGTGGGGGTATTGTCTGACCACCCCTCGTACGCTTCTTGCGACGTGTCGGTGGCCAGGAGTGCAAGGCAGTCGCGCTCACTCACATGTTGGTGCTGAGCCGGGATTGGCTGTTAGCTGGGGTCAGCTCTCCTTGGCTTCCTTCCCTGGGAGGGGACTGAAAAGATGAGCGATTATGAGTCTAATGAGAGACTGGTAAAGAGATGTATCAGCAGCAGATAAACAGTTAAAGTATATGGCTGGGCAAAATTAAATAAAAAAACAACATATTTAGTACATACATGTAATACATGCACATTTCTCCATGTTCAACCCCTCTAAAAATGCTACAAGTACAGAAAGATACATGTTGGTCTGTCAGAAATCTAGTGTGCTTTTAACTTCCAGCGCATGCTGCACTGAAATCCCAAGCAGTGTCATCAGCCCTGCCTAGTTTGTGGACTACAGAACTCCTCTTCCCTAAGTTATGAGGATAAGGAAGGGAGGAAGGGTTCTGTAGTCCAGCATGAAAAAAAAAAAAAGTAATGCAGGGCTGATCAAACTGCTCGGGATGTCAGTTACATACATAGTATTTGAGGTTGAATAAAGACATTAGTCCATCAAGTCCAACCTATTAGGATCTCATTCTAGGAGTACCTGTACCCCTGTATGTTACCTGTACCCCTGTATATTACGGTCCCTTAAGAAATCGTCCAAAAGTTTCTTGAACAATTCCACATTCTTTGCTGAAATCACCGCCTGTGGCAGTGAGTTCCAGACCCTAACTGATCTTACTGTGAAGAACCCTCTTCGCCCCTTGTGCTGGAATTTTTTTTCCACCAATTTTAGGTGATGGCCTCTAGTTTTTGTAATGGAGTTAATTTTAAACAGTTTATCGCTAATGTTGCTGCCACCATTGAACATTTTGTACATGGAGATCATATCCCCCCTTAATCTCCTCACCTCCAATGTGAACATGTTTACATTTAGTAGCCTTGTCTCGTAGCTCTGGTCCTCCATACCCCTAATTAGTTTGGTTGCCCTCCGCTGGACTTTTTCCAACTCAAGGACATCTTTTCTTAGTACTGGTGACCAGAACTGGACCGCGTACTCCAGATGAGGTCGAACCAATGATCTATAAAGTGGCAAAATTATAGACTTGTCCCTGCAATACATCCCCTTTTTAATACAGGACAAGACCCTGCTAGCTTTGTTTACAGCAGCCTGGCACTGCAAACTACCTTTCAGTTTGTGGTCTACAATGACCCCCAAATCCTTCTCCATTTCTGACTTCCCTAGCGGCATACCCATAATTGTATAACCCATTTGTTTATTTTTAATTCCAAAGTGCATCACTTTGCATTTATCGACATTAAACCTCATCTGCCACATTAATGCCCACTCCCCTATTTTATCCAGGTCCTCCTGTAATGTTATAGTGTCTAAGTCCGTGTCTATTACCCTCCCAATTTTGGTGTCATCCGCAAACACGGAAATATCGCTGTTAACACCCTCCCCGATGTCATTAATAAATAAGTTGAACAAACAGTGCAGCAGAGGAAGTGTTACTAGCTCACAACAGGAAGTTAGGATTGATTTTTGGCAGATTAACTTGTATTGTTCCTTACTTGAAGCACTTTTACGTCTCATTCATACAGGGAAGGTTGCCCCTTACAGTGTGAAGGGACATTTGTTGATGTGCCTGGAGCTGTGGGAAGGAGCGTGCGGGCAGCTCGGAGATGCAGGAGCTGTGCGCCCTCCCAGGCTGCTACCCCGCAGCTTCAACAGCCTCACACAGACGGCGTATTGGCTCGGACGCAGACATGATGAATCCGGGATCCAGGTCCGTACACCATTTGTGTGCAGCGGTTTCCACAGAAACACAATAATCCATCAGTGTTAACTTCTGCGGCTAAATATTTTAGGCTTTTCTTGTTGTTATTTTCATGTTTTTAGTGACGAAAATTAAACGAAGACAAATAGAGAAGCTAATGGAAACAAAAAATGTGGAAAATAACATTCTGGGAGTGACTATTGCATGTGGACTTTTGGTTGCACAACTGAATAATAACCTCCTGATCTACCCAGCGGGACACCAGACATGTCACCAGAAACCGTACAGAGATGTCAACGTCGGTGAGAAAGAGAAGAGAAGGCGTATGGATGCATTTTATATTTGATGCTAATGAGAACAAGACCCTTTGTAAACCACGTGGAGTGAGAATCGTAAGTCATAACGGGTTAATAGAGGTTTACTCCAGGAATACATAATGAGTTTGGAGATTCTAGAGAATTGCTTAAATAATGCATTACACTTTAACTAGGGATGCACGGATATCGGTTTTTCGGTATCGAGTATACATTGCTTTCGTTACTCGCCGATACCGGTGCTTCCAGCACGGAACCCGCTTCCCGGCAAATCAGCACAGAACCCGCTTCCCGGCCAATCAGCACGGAACCCGCTTCCCGGCCAATCAGCACGGAACCCGCTTCCAGGCCAATCAGCACGGAACCCGCTTCCCGGCCAATCAGCACGGAACCCGCTTCCAGGCCAATCAGCACGGAACCCGCTTCCAGGCCAATCAGCACGGAACCCGCTTCCAGGCCAATCAGCAGGGAACCCGCTTCCAGCCCAATCAGCATGGAACCCGCTTCCAGCCCAATCAGCAGGGAACCCGCTTCCAGGCCAATCAGCACGGAACCCGCTTCCAGGCCAATCAGCACGGACCCCGCTTTCAGGCCAATCAGCACGGAACCCGCTTCCTGGCCAATCAGCAAGTTGGGAGGCGGGTCATTACTCGCCGCCCAGTCTCCTGATCGTATGGGAACCTGGCTCCATGTTCCCCTACGGCACTTCCGATACCGGAACTTAGATTTAGTTGACTAAAATACGACAAACTAAAATGACATTTTAGTAAAAAAAAAAAAAAGACTACATTGAAATTCGCCATCAAAATGAACACTGTAATCGGTGAAGAGTGTCACGTCTACTTGCAGGAACCACAAATGCCCTGCACTTCAGCTCTGTTTTAGGTCAGTACAGGTTTACTCCTTGGCCTTTTCTATCCCTGTATTCTTTCATAAAGTTTGCCAGTTATCACGGCAATGTTAGGAGGTAAGGAGTGCCGGGTACAATTTATAAAGCTTCTCAGAAAACCAGTAAAAAACTTACACTAAATTCTTCTGCAATCTAACCTCCTTATAACCTGAGATACATCACATGTAAGCAATGAAATGAGGTGAAACTTAAAGGGTCAGTCCATCGAAAATAGATAGTTATAGCTTTTAGAATGTAAGCCCTCAGGGGCAGGGCCCTCCTTACCATCTTGTCTTGTGATTGTATTGTAAAGCGCTGCGCAAACTGTTGGCGGTATATAAAACCTGTATAATAATAATAGTAGCTGGAGCCTTGTGGGCCAGTTCAGCCCCTGGCTTCATATATATCTTTTAGACCCCAACAGCGTAAAAGTGTATTTTTGACTGTGTTCTTGTCCTGGGACTTTTGGGTGACCCCATCCACCTTTGTGTATCTCAGCTCCTCCTGTTACATTCTACAGAATATAAAATAAAAAAAATCAGCAGGTATAGTGGGAGCCCCAAATAATGGGCACAGTGGGTGTGCAGACCTGGGAACCCGGCACATCGGTCTCTCTAAAAGAGTCTCAGAGAGATATAGGAAAGTCAGGAAATCACCAGCACTCAGTAGTAAAGATAAATATGTCCCTTTTATTGGGCAGAAAGCATCACACACATCCAAATAAACCGACGTTTCTGGACCGCGCAGGGTCCCTTCCTCAAGGCAGAAAGATGTGAGGAGTGCGGAGGGTCTCTCCATCTACTTACATCAGAGAGATATAGTACACTGCCGGAGGGGGGGGTTAGTTTGCCAGTGTCTATTCAGTCCACACGGATGATGGCTGTGGGTCTTTTGGCTTACTCTGAAGTCTAGGGGGGGAATGTGTGGCCATCAGAGCTCCTTCCTCCCCGGAACTGGGGTTCTCCCACAAACTAGCACTCGGTGGTCAGCTTCGGCTGGCTAGGAGGTGGGGGAACCGCCCAGCTTCGGCCAGAGTGCTCTGCAGTTCCCTGCTCCATACCATTATGATACATCCCAGTGCACCATTTTTGTGTATGATTATTATACAGGATTTATATAGCGCCAGCAGTTTGCGCAGCGCTTTACAGTATAAGGAAGACATTACAATCACAATACAATTCAAGACAAGATGGTAAGGAGGGCCCTGCCCCTGAGGGCTTACAGTCTAAAAGGTGTATATTCACATGCACCTTTTTTGGGTTCACTCCGTTTTATTTTTGTGCACCTTTTGTGAACTTCAAAAAAATAAAACTTAAAACCCCTTTACGTTCCAAAACATATTAAAACCATAATGTACCGCAATCCGGAAACATTCACAAGGTAAGAGAAATAAACAACATGCACCCACCTTAACGTGGATCTGATTACGTAGAACAGCAGCTCGCAAGATCATCGCTTTGGCTCGCCTCTGAAACTCCCTGCCCATCTGTAATGATTTCTCAAATGTAGTGCTGCGCTGGTCAACATCTCGGGCATATAAGATCTGCAAGCAAACATGCGACACATTAAATTTCATTTCTTGGCTCCTAGCGGCTACCTCGGCCTCTCCCAGGAGTTCTTACCTTGCTGTGAGAATCGATGCGGGCGTTAATTAACCCTTCCAGAATCAGCTGCGTCAGCTCGTCCTCGAGGGCGGGGACGGTTGTGTTAAAGGAAATTGACATTTTGTACATGTCCGCAGACACGTAAGGGCTAAAGTACTGCAAAATACAAACGGGCATAGATGTCTAACGCTGGCAGATGCATGCTATAAACAAAAGGATCCATTTATAAAACAGTCATACACCTACAACATGGAAGCAGAGAACAAATACATTTAACTGCACCATTGCAGACTGCAGGGGCGTCCTGCGGTCGGGTGTCACCCAGAGTGGAGACCGGGTGACACCCCACCGTCATCGCGCATGCGCAACCATCTAATTGATGCCTGCCGGCGGCCATCTTGGTGGTGGACTCCGGCAGAGAGAGGAGGGGATGTTCACCTGGCAGGTCGTCGGGTCCCCTCCTCTCTCCTGACACTGTGGGGCTCTCGGTCCATGACCGAGTGCCCGACTTTTTAGAGGGAGTGACACCAGAATGACTGCCAGTAATTTTAGTGTCACGCCTTCAATGGCGTCACCTGGGTGCGGGCTGCACCCCATTGTGACACCACTGCTAACTGTCCTCCCAGCCAGACGCTTGGCTGTGCCTGCTATCAGCACTTCTGGCCTAGAACAAGCTTTTAGCTAGATCACAGACCTAGAACAAGCATGCAGCTGATAAAAATCAGAGAAGGTCAGGAACATTAAAGCACTAGCATCAGAATGAGAGCCAGGCAGAAAGCATTTTCTATATTGCCCAGCAGTGACCTAATGCTTCTTTTCTTCCCTCATGACTGGGCTGCTTTAAAGTAGAACAGCTAAATTCACAGATGAAATACATAAGGGAGCTGCATTACCGGCCAAAAGATTTGTATTTCTGTCCATCCCAGTCTTAAAGGAGAACTATGGGGTCAGTGTTTTTCCCCATAGTTCTCCTTGGGGTAACGGGAGGACACAAACTAGCGTCCTCCCGTCACCCTAAGCTCAGTATACCGCGAGCTACAGCTCGCGGTATACTGAGACGCCGCACCTGGAGCGGATCCCGACTTAGATGACGGGATCCGCCCAGCTGCGTGAGTGACAGCTGGCTCTGCCTATCTAGAGGCAGAGCCAGCTGTACCCGCCCCCTCCCCCGTCCGTTCCGCCAGTCAGCGCTGGCAGATCGGAGCGGGGAGAGGGGAATCCAGCCCCTCCCCTGTCACGGCAGAGAGCCGTGACAGGATCGAGAGGTGAGGGAACCCGGTATGTTTTCCCTCACCTCCCGATCTACTGAGCCGACCTGTGACAGTCTCATTGTCACAGGTCGGCTTAGAACTATGACGTGAGTGGAAATCACTCATGTCATAGTTCTCCTTTAAGAGTTACACTGCTCTGCTACACAACACAGCCCAGTACGGCGGGGCAGGAGACTTGATCTTTCTCCCCTGCAGTTAAGTAACACTTACAGGTCTTGTCCCTCCCCCAGCTTGTGATTGGACGTGAAAGGAGAAGCAGCAGACTGATGAGCTGCATTTTCTTTATTTCACCTGGTAATAAAAAACATGCTTCCTGTCCTAGGGTGCCTACAATCACTCCAGTGTATCTATGGAAGGGAGCCCTGGTTGTGGCTAGGCTGCCTTCCAAATTTGGCCTACCAACCCGTCCTTCATGCGTCATCTCTATTTCATAGGGCGGTGTTAACAGATGGTAGCTGGAAACACTGGTATGATTGTTTGAAATATCACTGTAGTGCACAGGAAGTTACAAGGACACCGGAATATTGATAAGATAAACACCATTTTCTGGGGCTTGTAGAAAATGTACCTGGCCTGAAACAAGAAAACAAATGCAGCCGCCACATCTACATAAGCTGCAATATATTACGTTTTTTAGTTTAGTTATCCCGATCTAGGCTGGAGCCAGATAATGAACAAGATTCAGGTTTTTTTCCCCCGTTATAAAGACCCAGAGAGACTTCCTCAACTGGTTTACATTGCTTCCACGTCACAGTGGACTGACAGTTTGAGCGAACGACCTCAGACGCGTTTGTCTTTATCCAAGATGCTTTCTTAGCTGTGTCAGCTCTCCCCTCTGAAGGTGAAAACCGGTGATTATATGATGATCTGCAGACCACAAAATCACTCAGATACCAACCAGCCAGCGTGAACCCGATTTACGCAGTTCCAGTTCTAACCTGCTAATGTCATTGTGCTCATGTGGTCAGATGGAAAGCATTCAGTGGGCAATACTCTGTGACATCAAACTGACATAAGCTGCCTGCTCCCTACTGTTCAATGTATGCAGTAGAATAAGACACACCGGCCTCCCACCCCAGTTGTGTCTGCAGAAATTACAGTATTTATGTCACTTTCCTGGATTCGGAATTGAATTGACTGTGCGGTGAAAAATTGACATCCAAGTATGATTCAAAAAGCTATTTCACTGTAGAAAGCTATTTCACTTTGCAATAGAATTGCGGGTTGGGAAAATGGCTTAATGGAGAGATGCATGAGTTTATCATTTCATGGAGTTGTAAAGTCCCAGCATATCCTCTCCTGTTATAACATCAGCATTGTAATAGGAATACATAGTAGAGTTGTGTCTGATAATACAATCAAAGTGCTGCCTTCTGTCTGCACATCACTTCCAACAACTTCCTGGATTCCCAGTCTGCTTTGCGTCTCTTTCCCTGCTGCTTGATGTGATGCAATCTCCATTTCCCAAGACTACATAGCCCATCATGCATTACTTCCAGCAAGCAATGATAATGTTACATTGTCACAATAAAAGAACTGCTTAAAAGATGGGCTGATAGAAGGCTAGCTCGATTAATATTTATCAGGTTTCTAGAATCAACCTCCTTGGCTTCCCCTCCACGATCTAAAAAGCTTTTTTTTTTGGGAAGGGGGGCAGAAACTGTTTACATTTTATTTTTTGCCCACACCCCCAAGCTGATATTCTTGCCTAGGCAAGAATGACGTGTCCCTGCTCTCTACATCACTTATCTCAGAAAGCTGCTGGAGGTCAGACCCAGAGTCAATTCATTGGGGGCTGGCTGCCCCTGGAAGAGACAGCTAGCTCCTGATGACCGAGTGGAGGAAGATGGCGGCGCAGGATCTGGCCTGTGTCAGTAGAACAGTGGCTCTCAGCAGGACAACGCTGGGTTTGCTAGGTGGGTGACTATGTTTTTTCAAGAGAGCCCAGTATCACAAGTAAGAGGGAATGACAATAAAAGAAGGGGGATTCTTCATTAAAGGGCAAGTTCACTTTCGCAGAAAATGTGAAAAAAAAAATCAACTTACCTACAGCACCCCACCACCACCTGCAGCCCCCACTGCACCTACACATCTGAAACCCTTGCTAGCTGTTGAAGCGGTCCGTACATTGGACTTCCCAGCCACGCACTATGGAATACTCATGCTGAGCACTCATTGGTCAGCACAGTCCCATGACCAGAAGTGCTTCTGAGCAGTGGGACCTGGTCCTGGAAGTAAGAAGTGCTTCTCAATGGTCAGCTTGGTCATGTGACTGTGCTGAACAATAATATATAGGTGTCTTGCTGCACTCCTTACCTGTATAGGATGTTCCTTCAAATCCTGGTGGGTGCTTGTAGTGACCACGGATGGCGCCGTGAAGATATACAAGTTTGAAAAAGGATGTCAACAGCACACCATTTAAGTGAGATCAACAAAAGTCCATTTATTAATGGAGTACTGTCATTCCAGTACAAGCGCTTTCTGGGCCGCACAGCGTTCCCTTCATCAGGCTCAGAATGACCAATAAGTGCTCACCATTTAAAGGCATTATGAGCATTCCATAGAACAGGGCTGAGATGTCCGGTGTACGTACCGCTACCCCAGCTGGTGGGGACTTCACACAGGTAGGTACAGTGTGAACCAGGAAAGGTGGTGGGGTGTGGTGGGTAGGTGCATTTTTCAACAATTTGTGATGAAGCGAACTTACCCTTTAACAAGGGAGGCTGGTAAAGCCCTGAAAAAAAAATAAGTCTGAAGGTCGATGGGCCAAATATAGAAATACATTTCCAGTGTTCCAGTTACCTGAATAGTGTATTGTAATTACCTTGGTTTTAATGTAACTTTATTGTACTGTTGTGTGCAGTGATTATGCAGATTTGATATAAATAAAGGAAAAATAAGATTAAAAAAGCTGCCCAGAGTGATAGACGCACAGCAGAGCACGTAAGTAGATAACAAAGACGACATAAAGGCACAGGCTGGCAGCGCAGGATGAGAAAGGCTTAGTCACAGCGGGTGGTGAGAAGGACACAACATGGTGCAACTAACACAGCGGAAACAAGAGCGGAGCCAGCAGTAAGCATCACAAGAGCAAACAACTGACTAAACCATAGAGCGGCAATGGATACCTGTATAAGAGCTCGGTTTCTGATTTGAGCATAAAGGGTTCGGACGTGGGGAGCCAAGTACATGTCCAGAAGAAGATTATCCTGCGGGGGCAGAAAATATAATTATAAACCATATGAGGAAAGAAGGCATTAAGACAAAAACTCATGTTGGTTTGCTGACATTATTTACATTAAAGCAGAACTCCGAGTACAATCATTTCAATACCTGCCATGTGTAAATTCAATGATTCTTTTATCCTTTCAGCTTAAAGAGAACCTGTCACCAGACCATTCATTTCAACGCAAATCTTCCCATAGGATTATATGTGCATTTAACATATTTCAGGCATGTAAATTTACTAGGGATGCACTGATACCAAGTACCGTACTCGGTACAAGTACATGTACAGATACTTTTCAGCTCCAAGACTAGACTAGAGAAAAATTCAAAAGTTAGGAGGCAGCTGTCATGTGTAAGGAGCCCACGGAGCTCCTGGGATTTGTACATCTCTGTTTTAATGTATGATTTTGTTTTTATAAATATATATTATCGATCCACCGATACCATTTTTGCAAATACAAGTACCGATACATTTTTGTTTATTGTCATGTGACAGTTTTTCTAAAACAATAATCGACTAATGATTTCAGGACAGTGGTGGAGCGCCAGAGCCCGGTCCCAGCTGCAACCCTGGTAGTTCTCATGAAAATGCCAAGTATCGGCACTGGTATCTGTGCATCCCTATAATTTACCTGTAAAAGCCTCCTATGTGTAAACATCCAAAAGCTCTGAGACTGCTGATGGGTGTTGCCATCTTGGATGTGATGTCAGCAGCTGTTCAGAGACTTCAGCTATCTTGATTGGCCGACCCGGCATGATGCAACTCCCGTGCATGTGTGTGGAAGTTAATCATCCCGGCACCTGCGGATCCCTGGATGGTATATGAGCTGCTCGGTGTACATTTGGAAAAAACACTGCCGGCAGTGACAGATAAGACGCTTTCATCCAAAAAAGACATGCAGTCTCCTCTTAAATAAAAGCCTACAGACTAGTAAAGTTTATAAAATAGTTTATTTCCACTGTAAAATAAACTTATGTAACCCTGTGCATTGCAGCACCCTGAAGCACTAGCAGAGAGAAAGGCGTACCAAAAGCCAAGCAGATACTACTGCACTACATACTGCATAGTGCTGGTGTATCTAAAGCCGGGACTTCCTAATGCATTGATATCATTCATCAGTGTGCTGTTGCTCCGTCCAATCCTGGGCTGGGGTGGGTCTGTGACCAGGTTGCAGACAGGTCAAAAGCAGTAATTGATAGGTGCATGGATCACGAGATTGGTTGAGCAGAACTATGATTACTTTGGCAAGCAAAAGTGCATGTTTGTATATGGATTTCTACGATACATCTGGATGTTTTCAGCTATAACAGAGGCAAACGATGGTGTCATTTTATGGGGTAGAATAAACAAATATTGGGGAGTTCAGCACTTAGTGTGACACTACTATTAAGCAACTGCAGAAGAAAAATAAAGTTGTAAAATTTGTGAAAAACCTAACAGGGAGAGTGAGACCCTCCTGATAATGACCACAACAGGGGGGGCAAGCTGGAAGGGAGAGCTTGGCAGCAAGCCCCTGATACATATAAAAACTAGTGGGTCATTCAACCATCAACATCTAGCCTATATAGTATGTACAGGTGAAACTCGAATAATTAGAATATCGTGCAAAAGTAATTGCAGTAAGTGCTGCAAAAGGGGCCCAAACCAAGTACTGAGTACATATGCATGCTTGTACTTTTCAGAGGTCCGATATTGTTCTATGTACAATCCTTGTTTTATTGATTGCATGTAATATTCTCATTTTCTGAGATTGTGGATTTGGGGTTCTTGGGGTTTTCATGAGCTGTAAGCCATAATCATCACAATTATGACAAATCACGGCTTGAATTATCTTGCTTTGCATGTAATGAGTCTATCTCATATATTAGTTTCACCTTTTAAGTTGCATTAGTGAAATAAATGAACTTTGCACGATATTCTAATTATTCGAGTTTCACCTGTATAAGGGCCTTTGTTGATGGGTATTGGGCTTGTGTTCATGGGGTCAGTATGAGATGAGTTCTGTGTTCATGGGGTCAGTATGAAATGAGTTTAAGATGCTTCTGTGTTCATTCAGAATTCAATGACAGGTGCAGTTGGCTTCCTTCTGACCTGCATTTCACAATCAGGCAACTCCTTTGAACAGATGAGCCTATGTTTGGAGTGAATTCAGTCAGAGTTTGCCCAAACTGTGACCGCCAAACCCCCTTCCTAGTTCAATCAGTGGTGGCATTTTAATGTAAAGCAAAGCCTGGCCTCATCACTACACCTTTCCTTTAGACTTGCATATGAATGAAAAGTCCACAGCCCCTACGTCTAATCATCTTGCACTTTGATAATTCTCCTGTCTAGCACTGAGTGTCTCCACAAAGTCAAATTATGCCTCCATAAAACTAAGCGACCACAAGCAGAACTGCAGACAAGGACAAACTCAGGATAACCATCAGCACATACAAGCCTTGTCTCTGGGGGCTGGAACCTACATAATTACCTTCATCTCGTCCAACATCTTTAGACAGGAGGCGTACTTTGACTCGTAGAACTTGAAGATGATATCGCGGACTTGAGGCTCCAACTCCAGAAACAGCTTGAAAGAACTGAAGGAGATAAAATGGAACAGTTTGATAGCCATACAAAGAGACTGTCCACCCACATTCAGCCTCGACCAAAAACGCATTAGACGCTAGTATGGGGGTAAGGAGTTCTTATCAGACCTTTCCAGCTGGAGCAAGATATCCTACAAAATAAGAGTGCTGTAAAGTAAAAGGTGTATTAGAGACTGCTCGGAGGCTGTACTGATCAGCCTCTATAAAAGTGTCACCCTCAAGCATGCTGCTGATTTGCTCCAGGCCTTCAGCTGCTAGATTTGGCAGTTGTACCGAGACCATAAACCATGGGTTCCAACACAATGTAAATCTGGAAGGTCACAAATAATTATTTGCAGCACATCCTAACCTAGATAGAATGTCTGTAATGAAGGATGGCCATTCATTCCCTTGCCTGGTTCTGCTCACTGGAAAAGCTCCATAAAGCAGTTAGCTTTCAGCTCCCCAAATAACAATATGTTCCGTTAGACTTACCGGTAACGGTATTTCTAGGAATCTTCCAGGACAGCAACACTTGTTATTCTTTTCCTACACTATTTTGCAGGCTGTGTGCGCACAGTGTTAAGGTGCCCACACACCTTGCGATAAATCGTACGATAATCGCGGGAAATCCCGCGATCGTACGATTATCGTAAGGTGTGTGGAAGCCGTGCGACCTCTACTACTGTAAGGTCGCACGACTTTTATCTTAGGAACATGTTCGAAAACCCGACGAGCATCGTACGATGTTCGGCGGGTGTATAGCATGTTCGTAAGATAAAAGCTGGACGGGCCGCTGTGCACAAGCGCACACTGCCCGTTTGGCATTGCGGTCATCGCAAGTACGATCTGCCTGTCCAAGATAGGCAGATCGTACATTTTTTTTAATTACCTTACAACCATCGCAAGACAAAAGTCTTGCGATGGTTGTGAGGTGTGTGCCCAGCCTCAGGGTAGGGCACAAGGTTTAAAGCTGAACTCCAGCTTCCCTTCAGTCTTGCGCAGTTGTACCGGCTCCTCTCCGGACTGAAATTGCGTCCTCTGATTTCACTGCACACTGGGAGCTTCTCACAATATGCATTTGAATCTGCAGCAAGTCTAATAGAGGCTACCATATTTCCTGGCTGGAAGACATCCAGGATGATCTAGCCCTTACCTCCCTAGCTTGACAGTCCCTGGCCTGCACCCTTCATTCATTGGATTTCAGTTCTTTCAATGATGGAGGCTTTGCATCAGATTAAGGCTTTACCTCGGGCGGTCTGCATACAAATGCAGTATGCCCACGAATGCCCACTCCTTTAGACTGATATCCACCGATCAATGCATTTTTATATTTGCACAACACCTCCCAAGAGCCAGCCCACTTCTTGCATAATAGTTAAGGACACATGAGGGGTACTGAAGTAGGGTGCTGTAATGTTTTCTAAGAAGCTATGTACAGCACCCTGCTGGCCCCTCCCACCAGCTAAATGATCTATTAATGAATACAAGCCGCATTAATTTGTGTCTTTCATATTCGTCTAGAGTTTAGCTTTTATATCGACACTTTAATATATGAGCCTGTGTGTGAGTGACAGAGGAGCATGGTAACACCTCCTGCATTACAAACAGGTGACCAAAATTGTTAGCCATATCACATAAAAAAAACGAATGGCAGTGTTGCCTGAAAAAAATGGAGTACCGAGCAGGTAGGCTGGGCTCTCTCCATGCATTTAAATAGTTCACCTGAAGTTAAGTGTCGAATCAGTTTTTATTAGCATTTTTTAAACAGGTTTCATAATATACAGCATCGAAACTCAAGAAGGATGTAAAAAGCAAAACACAAGACATCAGGAGGCATGAGCACATTAAAGTGAACATTGGCGGTCTGGTGTAGACATTCAAGGGCCGGTGTCTAGGACGACCTATATTTGGTTACACCTTATGTAAAGCTAAGGCATTTCTGGGTTATGCATATTGCAATGTAGAAAGGATCCTCACCGCTATGACCATATCCACAGTATAATGTTGGTGGGATTTGAGATTACGTGTCTAGATATTGTAGCCCTTGTCTACATTGCTTAATACCTTCTCTGAACAAACACTTTAAACATCCTGATATGTTAGGAAAGTTGTAGAAAGGGAAGGCAACAGAGAGAGGAGAACAAATAAAGGAGGGAAATAAGGAGAAAAGAGAGAGGGGGGAAGGGAGGAGATGGGGGGGGGGTCACGATTCATGAGTTGAGGTTGTGTATCGTGATTTGAGGGGTCCCATTCACCGCCTTCACCTGAAGTTTAGATGGGAGTATAACTTCGAGTCTGTTGGTGATGGTAAGTTGTTAGGAATAAGATTAGGAATCAGGGTGTAGCTGACAGACCCCTGATTGTAACTGACTGGAGGGTGACACCAGAATAAGGCAAACAGCCAAACCATTTCAAAACCCATGACAGAGAAGAGCTATAACTGACCTGCTTGAGATGACGTTTTTCTGAAGCTCTTGCCGATCAAAAGTGGCCAGCGCACAAAGTCCCCCATATACAGCGACATTATTGGAGGAAAGCAGCTGTGGATAGAAAGAAGAATGTGTGATCACAACAAGGAGGATTCCACTGTCGAGTACACTGGTCAGGCTGATCAGGATAGAAACGTACCTCTGGAAAGTCACAGTGGTCAAATGATGCCAGCAAGAAGCATTTCGCTGCCTGTTTGTATTTCCTTGCAGCTAATTCTGCCAGACCTGAAACCAGAAATAGCATGAAATGGAATGTAGAATATTTGCACTGTTTCATTAAGCACACATGCAAATAAAAGAGAACACTGTGGTAGTGTGCTCTACCACAGCATGGTCTCGCTTTACTGCTCGTTCTCACAAATGTAATTCTTGAAGCCTGCTGCTTCAGTAAAACAATGCACTTTATGAAGGACTACTTCATCTCAAAGACCCTGTCATCTGACCTTTCGGGGCAAAGTGATAGGGCCTCCTGATACCCCCCTACCTCGCAGCAAGGTATAGACACTGATCCAGACTACCTCGTCACCTGCTGCAGAAGTCCACCTCCGGTAACCTCCCGTGGTCAATGGTAAAAGAGCTTACCCAGGTGGATGATGGCACTGCCCCCACCCCTCTAATAGTGTTTGGTCCTGAAAATTGGTGCACGGTCACATGGGGTGGTCACACACTTCCGCATACCCGGAAGCCACTCTCCTTTGAAGTGAGGACTACGACGGAGGAAGCATTGGATCAGAAATGGGCAAGTATACCTTTCCGGGTGCACGAAAGGGACAATCATGTAAACTGAACCACAGGTAATCGTTCCGTGAATAATTACATGCGGACTGCCGCTGATAGATGCGGGCGCTGTAAGCCTGTCACTAACTTGAACAGGTACAGCGGCCACATCTGTACAGACACACCGTGGATTCCTGGGACACAACTAGGAATCAACAGCTGACCCATGTAAATGTAGCCTAATAGTGAAACGGTCATTCGGCAAGCTCACTGGATTTGGCTAGTGGATTGGGCTCACATGGAAACGGTGCTACCCTCCAATGGGTACCCAGGAACCTCACTTGGTTACTGCTTTGAGTGTGTGTTATACAGGGACAGCAGAAATTGGAATCACTAACCTGCCGCACACTTTAGCTTCGTAAGCACTGACAGAGTCTGGCTATCTCTCTCTCCTCGTTGCTGGAAAAAAAAATGTTTAGATTGTATTGTAACAACAGTGCTGACATATTCTGCTCATATCAGTCCCTGCCCCAATGGAGTTTACAGTATAACAGTGAGCGCATACACAGCATGGCCAAGGCCAACTATCTTATCAGAGTGATTTCAGGAGGAAACAAACTCTTCAGATGAGGCCTAAAAAACTCAGAGACTAAAACGACTTTTCATAGTGTCACCGGTAGGAACATACCTGAGGATTCCACAGCTGCCAAAACAGAAGATTGTTGCTGTAGATTTAATGTGTATGTATAGCCAAACTAGTATGTATAAAATGTAGCTGCTTACTTAGAATTTTAAGATATTTAAATAGATAGTACGGCTTGGATTTACAGTATATTTGCTTCAGCAAGCACTGTGTATCTTTTCTGGTTCATTAAAGTGCAACTGAAACTTTTTTTTTTCTTCTTAGTTTTGGATAGGCTGGAGAGGGAACCCCTGTCAGGTTTATATTGCTGTCTGGAGATTCCCCCACTCTGGTTTATCGTTATCACAGAAAGTGAAAGAAAATCCACAATTTTGGGTTATCATTAGAACAGGAATAGATGGGAATCCTTCCAATGGAAGGCTCACCCCCCCTTCATCCAGAGAGCACCTAGTATTCACTGCGAAAAGTACTAGGCGCCTATACTCATTATACTAAGTGAGAGACTTTCTGTGTTTTAATAGCACAGTGAAGTGGTTGCATTGCTCCTACGCTCCCATAGAAGGAAGCGTGACATAAGCACGTCACTGTTCTTTTCAGTAAACTATGTAGTGGAGGTGTTGCGACTGGAAGCCATTTCTCCATTGGGGAGAAAACAATAGAGCCCAGCATCATAAACCAAGGGGTAGGTTAGGGGGGAAAAAATGAAAACATGCATTTTAAAAACAAAAGAGAAGTCTTTTTTGACACGGTAAGGAAGTATCTTTATAATGATTACAATGCTCCCGGCTAGAGATCAGCTTTAAGCCTTTAATTATACTTTCCGAAGAGAAGAAAAACAATTGCTGCAATGCATGTTGGGTAGCTCACCTCTGCAATTTCAGGCGTTGATTCTGCTTTACTGACATAGCTGAGAACGTGAGACCAGTTCTGGAGGTAGACACTGACCTACAGCAAGATAAAGCACATAAGATCAGAGCTCCGAATAGCTGACCCCTCCTTTTAGCAGAGTTCACATGACCGAAAGCCTAGACATTGGGACAATTGCCCAGATACAGTGTGATCCCTGAGCAGCAGTTTCCTGAGGCAGGTTAAGTATCTCAGAGCTTCTTTTAGCATCTTTCAATTTAAAGGAGAACTATGAGGTGAGTGAAAATCACTCATCCTCATAGTTAGAGCCGACGTGTGACATTGAAACTGTTACACGTCGGCTCTATTGATCGGGAAGTGAGCAAACGCATACCGTCGCTCGCTCACTTCCCAATCATCTCCCTGCAGAGAGCGGTGACTGTCAGTCACCACTCCCCACAGGGATTCTCCCCTTCCCTTTCCTCCAGCGCTGACTGGAGGAATGGACAGGGGAGGGGGTGGGCACAGCTGGCTCTGCCTCTAGATAGGCAGAACCTGCTGTCAATCAGCCAGCTGGGTGGATCTTGACAGTATTGTCAGGATCCATCTGGGCTTCGGCACTCTCAGGATATATCGGGCAATAGCCCCCGATATACTGAGCTTTGGGTCACGGGAGGACAATAGTATATGTCCTCCCGTGACCCTTAAGAAGCTCTGGAATAAAAAGTTTATAATTAAGGCTGCAGGGTGGATAGGAGTGGTGGAGTGTTATTACAGTTTAGGTCTACTTTACATAACTTTACTGCCAAAAGACAAAGCATAGTGGCACAAAACACAGCAAGAGATCAATGTTTTACCTTGATAACATTCAAACACATGTTGATGACGTGTTTAGCGCTAGTGCAGTAGTCCCGGGCTCGAGAGTAGCATTTTAGAGCATTGCTAAGATCTCCACAGTCCAGATAATGATCTCCCAAATCATCATGACCCCTCCTGTAAGAAAATGATTACTGTGATGACAGAAAAGTGATTGAGCAGCATAAAACATAATCTCTATATGTCTATTATTACGAAGTTCCACGAGAAACTCCACTTTGTGGCTGCACACTTCTCCATCAGACCGCCAAAGTCCCTCTAGAAGGCAGCTGTAACCCCTGCTAGCTGGGAAAAGCTCAGCTGGAGCCGTCACAAAAGGAGGATGGTTGCCCTCTTAAAAGAGAGAAACATCAGGGCCAATTCACCCCTAAGGGTAGGACAGGATGGGGGCTGCCCTAGGGATCTTACCCAGGTATCTCCAAGACCGCTGGCCCCAAAGGAAGGAGATACCAGAGAGGGACGTATACTGGGGTTAAACCTACCATGAGCTTTCTCCTTACCTTATACTTTCTTTAATGGAATTCCCTTTGTAATTCTTCAGGTCTGTATCCAGTTTCTCTAATTTCAGAAGTGCTTTTTTGCGAGTGGCCTCCACCCAGGCTGTGTCCAGAGGAGGAGGGTCCAGGGAGCCCTCAGGCAAAGCATCGGGTGCATTCTGTACTTCTCTGCAGAGATATAGATACAAAAGCTTGAGAGGAGGATTCAGAGTATTGAGAAAGAGGACAGAGAATGATTTTAAAAAAAACGAAAAACCCAGAGGGGGCAGACATGGAAGGAAAGAAAAAGCTTATGTGAGGAACTGGCTAGTTGACCTTTGCTGTGGCACAACTACAAACAGTATAATGCATTTAAGGGATTACGGTCCGATCCCAGGAAAAAAGAGAGAATTTGCATCTGCTCATGCAGGGCAAAGAGACAGAACATTGTCCTAGCAAGATATACCCGCCCATCTTCCTTTCCTCACATCATGGGAAAGTATGTCACCTCCCTCATGTAACAGTGCTCAGGCATGCGTGGCCAATCACCTGTCTCGAACAGAGTCATGAAGGGGTAGGAGCAACACCTGGATAAGCTCAGACAATTGGAGCTTACTCAGGGTGGACTCCTGCAGTGGGAGTCAGCAATGGAAAGACATGAATTGAAATACTCCCCTTTGCCTCTCTCCTGCAGACTGCCTCTTCTGTGTGCGCCCGGTCCGTCCCCCAAAGCCGCTTAATTTTGCTGCCTGGGGCCAGTTGCAACTCTCTGACACCATCACTCACAATGCATTGTATTGTATAGGAGGACAGTGAGGGCCGGCCCCCAACCAGGGAGAGAAGGACAATGGAGGAAAATGCCAGCTGCTAGGGGAGTGAGGAACAGGGTAAGTTATTATTCCTTTCCCCCTTAGCCAAAGCAGAAATTAGCCCATATATTGGGGGGGGGGCAGGGACCCTGCTGCATGGGTGAACTTAACAACAGCTCAGGGTTGGCTTTAGGAAGCCCAGGAGAAGTTCAGAGAATAAAAGGAAGAGAACAAAAAAAGACAAAACATGATGTATGTATTCTTTATTTAACCTCCCATACCTGACGGCCTCTGACAATTTGCGATGAATCTCTTCGTAAACGTCTACATTGAAAGTCCGCTGCACGAAAGACAGGGCCATCTTCAGGGCCTCAACACGCAGCTGAGGACACCGGTCAGCAATAAACTGCAACCTCTCGATGCGCATGAGACCGCTGTAACTGGTGGCGTACTGCTCAAGATCCTGCAGGAACAAAAAAACACACTGAATAAAAATCCCAACAGCATTGTCAGCCCGGCCTGCGGGACTACAGAACTCCTTGTAACCTTCTCCCACACATCACAGTCTCTATTCACATACATTCACAATGCTGTCCTCCAGAAAACAATATTGCTGCCTTGACTCCCAAGAGCCCTCCCACACAGTGTGCAAGTAAAGAGCTCTTGGGAGATGTAATTCTGGGGGTGTGCTTACATCACCAAAACCTGGGTTACCAGCAGCTTTCAGTAGAGGTGCACCGAAGTGCAAATTTCAAAACAGAAATGTAAAAAAATGTCAGGCTGAAACTGAAAATGTTTGTTAACTTTTTCAAAATTGTTAAAATATTTTATTTTTATTAACTTTTTTAATTTTATTTATTTATTCATTTTTATTAAATATTTTAATTTTTTACTTTACTTTTAGGGGCTTCTGGAAAATATTAGGGGTCTAAACAGACCCCTGATATTTCCCTTTTAAAAAAGGGACTTAGACAGTATAACATTACAGGAGGACCTGGATAAAATAGGGGAGTGGCCAAATATAAAATAATAAAAATAAGATGAGGTTTAATGTCGATAAATGCAAAGTAATGCACTTTAGAATTAAAAATAAACAAATGGGTTATACAATTATGGTTATGCCGCTGGGGAAGTCAGAAATGGAGAAGGATTTAGGGGTCATTGTAGACCACAAACTGAATGGTAGCGCCAGGTTGCTGTAAACAAAGCAAGTAGGGTCCTGTCCTGCATTAAAAAGGGGATGTATTGCAGAGACAAGTCTATAATTTTGCCACTTTATAGATCATTGGTTCAACCTCATCTGGAGTACGCGGTCCAGTTTTGGTCACCAGTCCACAGAAAGGATGTCCTTGAGCTAGAAAGAATCCAGCGGAGGGCAATTAAACTAACTAGGGGAATGGAGGACCAGAGCTATGAGACGAGGCTACTAAATTTAAACATGTTCACGTTGGAAGTAAGGAGATTAAGGGGGGATATGATTTTCATGTACAGGATGTTCAATGGTGACAGAAACATTAGCAACAAACTCTTTACGATTAACTCCGTAACAAAAGACTAGGTGCCGCCACCTAACATTTTTGGGGAAAAAATTCCAGCACAAGGGGCGAAGGGGGTTATTCTCAGTTCGCGCGGTTAGGGTCTGGAACTCGTTGCCACAAGCAGTGATTTCAGCTAAGAGTGTGGAATCATCCAAGAAGCTTTTGGACGATTTCCTGAGAGACCGTAATATACATGGGTACAGGTATTAAGAACGAGATGATACATGGACCTATACGTATGCACACATCAGCCATAGGTTGGACTTGATGGACTTATGTCTTTATTCAACCTCAAATACTATGTAAAATAGAAAAAGAGATTGAGGACACAAGAGTCCTCAATCTCTTTTTCTGCAGCCCCTGTTATCAATGAACAGGAATCCTCTATACTGAGTGTTCCTGTTCATTCATAACATGAGGACAGACTACAACCACAATCATGAATGAACAGGAGGGGATGTAGATCACTTCCCATTCGTTCACAATTGAGGATATAGTAACCATACAAACACTCAGTGATCACTGATCACCGACTGCTTGTACCCGTTCTCCATCCAGACAGCTGTCACAGGAAGCTGAGCGAGCAGAGCAAGCTCGATCTGACAGCTGACTCCTCCCCCGCACGGACGGCCTCCTGTGACGGCGCTGGTGGTCTCCACCCACACACCGCTCTGCCGATCTGTGGCAGGAGGCTGAGCGGTGTGGGAGAGACGTTGGCCGCTCGCAGAGTTCTCCTCCCGCAGCGCTCAGCCGTCTGTGACAGTTTTTCTCCTCCCCGCTGGGACACAGAGCAGCACCCAGTGGGGAGGAGAGAATACACGGATGCACCGCTGTATTGGCCAGAAAATTTTACTTTCGGCCAACCTTTTGAGACTACTCAGGACCCAGAATCTATAAGCAAAGCAGAGGAATAAAACAAGGGATAAAATCAACAGCACACAGTATATACTTTCCAGAAACAAAAGGATCTTCAGGGCTGACTTACCAGAGTTGGATTCTCCACCACATAGTTGATGTCAGGCACATTCTGCTGGTCATCTTGCGGGTCAGCATCAATCTGCATGGGCTCCACAGCACCCTACATATGCAAAAGAGTCTTGTCAATCACTATAATCAAGATCAGCACCAAAAGTCCAGTGACCTGCAATCACACTCCACCAGCACACATAAAAACCTATCCCTTCCCTTCAAATAGCTGGGCAAGTGCCATTCACATAGCATTACTGCCGCTAGATGGGAGTCCAGGAGCATAGGCGTTCTAATTTCTGTATCTGCACATACCTCCTGAGATTCAATATGTCTGGACAGTATGGCAACCTACCGAGCTGCTGGTATCCAGAGGCAGGGTCCTACTCATCAAGAATTGCTATGCCTGATGAAGGGACCCTGTGTGGCCCCGAAAGCGCTTGTGTAACTGACATGAGTTTGCAATAAAATCTACGAACTTTGATCCTATAAGGATTTGGTGTGCTGGTGACGTTTCTGCAATTATCTACTCATCAAGAAGACTCGGAATAGAATCCAATGTGGTTTATTTAGGCTTGGCAACACAGAGGATGAGATTCTTTGTCATTACTTGGAGTGGAAAGACATTTCTTTCTAAAGCCTTGTAACACGTTAGTACACCCCTCCTAACACAGTGAGGGAGAGGGTGAGAAAAAAGGAAATGGGAAGGAGAGGCAGGGAATGTCTAACTAAGAGCTGTACCAATATACACAAAACAGTGGGAGTAAAATGTAGGGATGTACCAAGACACAAATGTATTAGAAACAAGAATAAAACAGACCGCTTGTGGCTTGGAAAACTCTATGCTCCTCAGCTCCATCCAGTGGCAGTAATGTCATGCGAATGGCTTCCGCCCAGTGTACAACCTTTGTAAATCAGCCCCTTAGAGACCCCCGCCATCTTGTCCATTCAGGTCAAAGTTACAGAGTCTGTGGAGAGCCCACCCTAACCCCTTAATAGTCACCTCTCCCCTGACACCACCATAATACACTATATTGCCAAAAGTATTGGGACGCCGGGCCTTTGCACGCACATGAACTCTAATGGCATCCCAGTCTTAGTCCGTAGGGTTCAATATTGAGTTGGCCCACCCTTTGCCGCTATAACAGCTGCAACTCTTCTAGGAAGGCGTCCACAAGGTTTAGGAGAGTGTCTATGGGAATCTTGGACGATGTGTGAGGTCAGGTACTGATGTTGGAGGAGAAGGCCGGGCTCGCAGTCTCCGCTCTAATTCATCCCAAAGGTGTTCTATCGGGTTGAGGTCAGGACTCTGTGCAGGCCAGTTAAGTTCCTCCACCCCAAACTCGCTCATCCATGTCTTTATGGACCTTGCTTTGTGCACTGGTGCGCAGTCATGTTGGAACAGGAAGGGGCCATCCCCAAACTCTTCCCACAAAGTTGGGAGCATGAAATTGTCCAAAATGCCTTTATGCTGATGCCGCGATATCGCACACATTTGCCGCGCGATATCGCGAGAAGTCGCTCGACCAATGATTTTCAATGGAGCTGTTCTATTCTACAGCTCCATGTCGCCTGTCATGCGTCGCTTGTGCAGGACCCTTTTTCCCGCGGATGTCACGCAAATTTTCTATTTTTGCAAGCAGCCCGACGGTGAAGGTCGCTGGAACGGTGCCCGAACAGTCGCGCTATCCCGGCCGCGCGGAAATCCGCTCAAGGTAAGTGTCGCTCAGTGTGAATGAGGCCTAAGAGTTCCCTTCATTGGAACTACGGGGCCAAGCCCAACCCCTGAAAAACAACCCCACACCATAGTCCCCCCTCCACCAAACGTTACACTTGGCACAATGGAGTCAGGCAAGTACTGTTCCCCTGGCAACCGCCAAACCCAGACACTTCCATCGGATTGCCAGACAGAGAAGCGTGATTGGTCACTCCAGAGAACACGTCTCCACTTCTCTAGAGTCTAGTGGCGGCGCGCTTTACACCACGGCATCCCACTCTTTGCATTGCACTTGGTGATGTAAGGCTTGGATGCAGCTGCTCGGCCATGGAAACCCATTCCATGAAGCTCTCTACGCACTGTTGTTGTGCCAATCTGAAGGCCACACGAAGTTTGGAGGTCTGTAGCTATTGACTCTGCAGACAGTTGGCGACTTCTGCGCACTGTGTGCTTCAGCATGCGCTGACGCCGCTCTGTCATTTTACGTGGCCTACCACTTTGTGGCTGAGTTGCTGTTGTTCCCAGTTGCTTCCACTTTGTTATAATACCACTAACAGGTGACCGCGGAATATTTAGGATCCAGGAAATGTCACGGATGGACTTATTGCACAGGTGACAACTTATCACTTTACCACGCTTGTAGTCACTGAGCTCCTGAGAGCGACCCATTCTTCCACAAATGTTTGTAGAAGCGTCTGCATGCCGAGGTGCTTCATTTTATACACCTGTGGCCATGGAGGTGATGGGAATACCTGAATCCAATGATTTGGGGGGGTGTCCCAAGACTTTTAGCAATATGGTGTATATGAAGTGTGCTCAAGCTGGAGCTCATAGGGAGCGGTGATGCCACCCTTATTGTCATGTAACAGCGCTCTGACATAGCAAGTGGCCACTAGGCCCAAGACCTTTATCATGTCAGGAGATCCAATGCTGCCCTGTAACTGGAAGCGCCATTTGCATAGCAACCACCATAGGAGAAGCCAGCTGCAGGGGAGTAATGGAGGGGCAAATATAAGATAGTCAGGGTAAGATTTCCAAAGGCACTGCCACTTTGCATCAAACGGGTAAGGTGACAGTGACCCTGTAAATCTCTACTTTCACTAAAATCAAACTGGTCAAAAATAGTTCCCTTTAAAAAAAAATAAGTAAATACTTTTGTCTCCAGCTCCCAGCGCAGACAAACATTGCTCTGATACAATGAAATGGTCCTCTGAAGTCTTCCAGAAATGTCCATTCCCAATGTCCCCTATTCTGGGCAGTGGTCCCTCCCACCAACCCCGACCAGTCCTGTAGTGACTAAGAGGTCAGAGGGAGAAACCACTGAGCACAGCGGGGGACACAGAAAATGGACACTGGAGGATAATAATTTATTTGAATCAGACACATTCAGCAGCACGGGCAGAAGTAGAAAGAAGAATTTGAAGGTGCCGCGAGGAAGTTCATTTTTTTTCACCCTCTGACGTGGAGAATGGCGCAGACTTGATTAGGTCAGCGCTGCTCTGTACATGACCGCATTATAAGTGCAGGGTGCCATGGTAACGAGGGGGGGGGGGGTCCATGACACTCTGAACTCACAGGATGTCCTCTGTCTTTTAGGTTGCATGGCGCATAGCATGCATTGCTGGAGCTCAGCAGGGGTAATTTTTTCGGCTGCCCGGAGTCGAGCTTTAAAAGGAGAACTATGGGGTCAGGGCTTTTCCCATAGTTCTCCTAAGGGTAACGGGAGGAAACAAACTAGCGTTCTCCCGTCACCTAAAGCTCAGTATACCACGAGGTACAGCTTGCGGTATACTGAGACGTTGCAGCCGGGACGGATCCCGACATTACTGTCTGGATACACCCAGCTGCGGGATTGACAGCTGGCTCTGCCTATCCAGAGGCAGAGCCAGCTGTGCCCGCCCCCGCCCGTTTCGCCAGTCAGCGCTGGAGGATCGGACAGGGGAGAGGGGGAATCCCTGCAGGGAGCCGTGAGTGACAGTCACGGCTCTCTGCAAGGATAGATCGAGAAGTGAACGAGCTACGGTATGTGTTCGCTCACTTCCCGATCTACTGAGCCGACCTGTGACAGTCTCATTGTCACAGGTTGGCTCAGATTATGAGGCTGAGTGAAAATCACTTGCCTCATAATTCTCCTTTACCAGAAGTTCACTTATTATAGGGATGGAGAATATAAGTCCCAGGGAAGCTGCAGCAAGTAAAACAGAACTGCAGATGGTCACGCCTGGAACCCATAGATGCAATATTTTACCTCCATTGCATTACAATCACGCAAGGTTTCAGGGCCCAGGACATTCCTATGTTCCTCGGCTCCATCTAGTGGCCATAATGCTCTTTAAAGTGCATGCAGGTCACGCAGAGGGGATTCTGGCAGAGTTACACTTTAACTTTATTCTGATGCATGGATAATATATCTCTGTGGATTTCTACTGGCAGACATCAGGGCGCCCACAAGAGCACAGCATGCCATGGCAATGTTGTACAATCTGGCACATCGGGAAGGCTCCCTCATTCACCAGCCTGCACATACAGGTCGCTACTAGAAACATGCTGCGAACTGCATCTTGCATCTATACATGACATGCGTTCCCTATGCTCCATGCTAAGAAGCAGCCAGCCCCTGAACCCAGGCCAACCCAACTAACCAGTAGCAGCAGCACCACCACCACACTGAGGGTCAACGCCCCG
>NW_017306812.1:848602-861531 GCF_000935625.1 Nanorana parkeri
CCCCCTCCTCCTCCTCCCTAGATGGACTCCACAGCTCATGTCATCCACAGCAACCAGGCTGTCTATCTCCAATGGAAAGAGGATTGGGCTAGGTTGCTATGGCCAACACAGGCAGCCCTCCTTCCAGAGTCAGGGGAACGGTGACCCCTACACATACAATACACAGCTGACCCCGCCCGTTTCTCTAACCTGCAGGCTGAACACTTGCACCGGGAGAGGCATCGTCAACCCCCTCGCTCTATGCCGCTCCGGCCCCGACCCACCGACCACTTCCGGGTTACGCGCCTTGCGCCTCTAGGGGGGTGAGAGGACGTAGGCGTCGACGTCAGAACCAGCGAGTGCGGGCCAGGACTAGAAAGGCTGTTGACGTTCAGTGGCGCGGGCGGATGACGTCACTAAACCAGCTGAGGTGGCTGGGAGATGCTGGGGTACCAGCGTTGAGGGGGCACCGCCGTGTGACACAGACAGGTATGGGGGCCCTATAGTAATACTGATATTTTGTAATAACATAGGTATATATGGGTTTAGAGGGAACCTGGTAAAAATGTTAAGCTCTGGAGCTGTTTCATAACAGCTGTGCTGGTCAAGAATTCATACTTCACTGACTGAATGCTTGTTCCAGATCACTAAGCATAGCAAAGGAGTTTGACCTTTAAAGCAAAGTCCACTTGTGTAGTGTGGGTCCCTCCTAAAATACTTCATCAAACTTAAATAAGCTGGAGGGGGGAAATTTAGTTAATTTACTTTTAATACAAAGTGCACTTTTTTGGTTTCCCTCGCCCACACATCACAGAGTCCACCATCCCCCGTCCATAGATGCATCCAGCGTTCATGGCCTCCCATGTTTGTTTACATCCTGTGCCAAAGTCTTCCCTCTGCTGGCTGCACAGTACAGCCCCATTGAAGTCTATGGGTCTCAGTAAGCATACATCTGTGGATGGGGACATGGCAAGCGGTCCCATTTGTCAGACTTGCCCTTTGGGGGTCAATGTGACCACGCCACAACTGTGTACCATTGGGCAGTATATCAATGTAAAATCCCCTTCGGTTCAAAAAGAAAGCCGGTGGTACTGCCTCCTCCCAGACAAGGCTGACTGGATCTATCTATTGGACCACTGTTGTTTATAATAAAATGTTTGATGTCCTGACTGATATCAATAAAGTTTTGACATCTGACCCCCCCTCCGTGTCCCCTCAGTGTCGGCGATGCCAAAGCTGGCTCCCCAGGGCCCTTCCCCAGAGGGCTGAAGAATGAAAATCTCCAGCATTGTGTTGACTAAGATCTGCTTCCTGCTCTCCGTGTCAGTCTGCATCATCGTCTTCCTTCTCGGCCCCCGGAGGCTGCATTTCCTTCCCAGGCCGGTCCCAGCCTGCAACCTCACCTGTTCCCGCAGTTTCCTGGAGCCCCGATCTGACGTCCCCAGGCTTTCCCGCGCCGCCCAGGACGTGAGCAACCATCCCCAAGAGGGGAAGAGAGACCACGTGAAGTCCCTTGGGAACGTCGGTCCGAAGGATGAATCTCGGTCAAGCGAGCGCCTTCGGTTAGAGGATCTGTTCCTCGCGGTGAAAACAACCAAGAAGTACCACAAGACCCGCTTGGATCTTCTTCTGCAGACCTGGATCTCCGAAGCCAAAAAGCAGGTGAGACGCTCGGGCTTGGTTGCCGGCTCAGCCCACGCTGGTGTCACTGCAGAGGGTTCGTTTTTATGATCATCGTAATCGTTGCCTGCGTTCCGGTCCAGTGCGAATGCAAAAAGATAGAGCATGCAGCATTTTTTTTGTGTTCGCACTGGACTGGGACGCAGGCAATGTTTTGCCATGCGTCCGATTGCACTGCGGGCGGGGGTGTGTGGCTGCGGTGCCATTGGCTTCAATGCTCTTGCCCCAGAACAAAGGGGGAGTTTAGTGTGTGATTGCTTTGCATTCCAGCAGCTACCGCTCTGGAACGCACCGCACTTGGTGTGAACTGGCCCTAAACCTTTCTTCGAACAGAAGGTTTTCACGTGTCTCGTTCCATCACACCTTCTGGTCTGTCCCGCCCACTATGACAGATTCATTGAATTGACAAGCTAGTCTGTACCACCCGCCATAACAATCCAAGTTGAATGACAGGCCAGAAGTCTACCATTCACTTCTGGCCTGAATTGATTGGCAGGTTATGTAAATGGGATCCTAAGAACACTGTCAGTGAATAGATGTGAGGTCAGCACATGAGTGATCCCGCCTCTTCCTCCTGGTCTCCAGACATACCTGCATTTAGGAGAAGTAAGGACATCATGGGCTTTTAAAATGTAATTTTCCTGCTGGTGGGGGTAGAGGAATATTGCTTGTTGCATCTGCGGAAAGGAAGTGTTGTGGGAAAATTTGGACGTATCTTAGAGTTCAGCTTTAAGTTCTTCATTGGGGAATATGCTGAATTGTAACAAAGATACTGAGCAGTGATCACATTGAGGGGAATTTATCAAAACTGGAGCAGACAGAATCTGGAGCAGCTGTGCACGGCAACCAATCAGCTTCTCTCTCTCTCATTTTCAAATCTTACATGAGCAAACTGGAGAGAGATGCTGATTGGTTGCCATGGGCAATTACTCTAGATTCTGTCTGCTCCAGTTTTGATAAATTCCCCCCACTGTATGTAGGTGGTCACATGTATGTGTATCTGATGGAAGGTAACAGCTTGTCATTGTAAAAACCTTTCTTTGTGTCTTCATCAGGCTTTCATCTTTACGGATTTCGAGGACCAAGAACTGCGCCAGAGAGCCGGTAAATGATCCAGGTTATGGGGTGTCTGGAGATAGCAGACCAAGCACAGCCGGGCTAGTGGATTATTCTTTAACCCCTTCATGACTGAGGCCTTTTTAAAAAAATTTTTTGTGTACATGTTGTTATAATCCACATTTTAGGCCTGAAAATTACTTAAAACCCACAAAACATTATGAGGGGAATGTATCAAAACTTGAGCAGACAAAATCTGGAGCAGTTGTGCAGGGCAACAAATCAGCTTCTTTCTTCAGTTTGTTCAGTTAAGGTTTGAAAATGAAAGAAGCTGATTGGTTGCCATGCACAGCTGCCCCAGATTTTGTCTGCTCCAGTTTTGATAAATTCCCTCCTATATATTTTCTAAAAGCCAAGACCCTATAGAATAAAATGGCGGCAGTTCCAAATTTTGATGTTGCACGATATTAGCGCAACTTATTATCAAACCCAAAAATGTAGTAAAAAATGCACTCAAGTTACATTTTAGTGCCCCAAAACACAATAAAATATATTTTATTTGAAAATGAGTTAAAAGATGAGGTAACAACGAGTAAATAGATACTCGACATGCCCAAGTTAGAAATTGTGTGCGTCTGTGAAATGGCGACAAAATTCAGTCCCGCAAAAAGTCCGTAGATGAGGCTTTAAAAGTCCCAACAGGTCATCAGTTTTGAGATGCGCACAAATATTGGAGACACCCAACATGTATATCGCGATCGTCACTTTTCATATATAGGTGCACCCGATGCGTGTTTAAGTTATGACCCGCGGGGGACTTTAAACATTGTTTTGTAAAAAATATTTTTACATTTATTTAATTTGATACTATTTTTAAAACGTATTTTTATTTTGCTTTAATTGCTATCACATGGGGAGAGGGGGCTTACAAACCCCCCATGTGATAGCATATTGGCAGTATGCCGGTCGGGATGCGATGCAGCGCGTTCCTGGAGCAACTTGTGCTGGAACGCACTGTATATGGTATGAACTAGCCCTTAAAGATGAACTCCAGGCAAGTAAATAAACAGATACAGCCTGCCAAATGATTTGTATTTCTGTCCATCCGGTCCTAAAATGTACACAGCTCAGCCACACAGCACATCCCTATGTCTAGCAGGGCAGAGACATTACTTTTCTTTGCTGCAGTTTGGTAACATAGTTCTTGTCCTGTGACTGGACAGTGAAAGGAGAAGTAGCAGACTGAGCTAATTTCTCTGTCACTCTGTTCTAGGGCTGCAGCTAATGATTATTTTCATAATCGATTAGTTACCCGATAAATTTTTTTCAATTCCCTCCCCTCTCTTCTCTCTCCGTCCTTCCCCAAACAACTAATCGATGATGAGAATAGTTGCCAACTATTCTCATTATCGATTTAGTCGATTAGTTGTTGCAGCTCTACTCTGTTCTCGTCTACAGTTAGCATTCATCTTGCTAGCACATGAGAACTGCAGCTCAGCTGACTGGCTCCTTGTGCTGTTCTCCCTCCTCCACTCGAAACCCTTTTGTACAGGGATTGCAAATGGCTGATAAGTCAAATTCAGGTACTTACACTGCTGGTTGCCTGGCCGCCATGCTGACTTTGATAGTTCAGGTATCTGGCTTAGCTGCTTATGAACAAACATTAATTACTTCCCTTTTGTTTTTTCCTTGTAGGAAGTCAGATGGTGAACACGAACTGCTCCGCAGTGCACACGCGTCAGGCTCTGTGCTGTAAGATGGCTGTCGAGTATGACAAGTTTGTGCCCTCCTCCAAGAAGTAAGACATGCTTCCATTTTATTTCTGTTACGGTGGCACTAAACTCAGGAGTTAAATCTTAAAAATACACTCAGGAACCTTAACTATAAACAAAAATGTATCTTATTTGTCTATCACTTGGCTGTAGATCCTCAGATCATCTCTGAATTGTTGCTGACACTGTCCTTCCTTCTGGAGGGTGGCTACTTGTGTTCCTCATGGTCCCTCTGTGTGTTGTAAAGTAGTCACTGCTCCAAGCTCACTCCTGTGATGGACTACAATCTCAATATAAAGAAGTGAACTAAAACATGAGATTGAAGTCCATCACGGGAGGGAGTTTGGAAAGGTGACTACTTTACAACACACACAGGGACCATGAGGAACAAAAGTAGCCCCCCTCCAGAAGGAAGGACAGTGTATCCCCCGTTATTGGAGTTACTGTTGCCTTTCTATCATCTCGAACCAGTCTGCCCATTCTCCTCTGACCTCTGGCATCAACAAGGCATTTTCGTCCACACAGCTGTCACTCACTGGATATTTTCTCTTTTTCGGACCATTCTCTGTAAACCTTAGAGATGGTTATGTATGAAAATCCCAGAAGATCAGCAGTTTTTGAAATGCTCAGACCAGCCTGTCTGGCATCAACAACCACACCACATTCAAAGTCCCTTAACCCCTTCGTGACTGACGACGTACAGTGTACGTCGCCAGCAATTTCTTCCCCTTTCTTCCCCATTCTGATGCTCAGTTTGAACTTCAGCAAGTCGTCTTCACCACGTCTAGATGCCTAAATGCATTGAGTTGCTGCCATGTGATTGGCTGATTAGCAATTTGTGTTCCCAAGCAATTGAACAGGTGTACCTAATAAAGTGGTTGGTCGGTGTATGTTTATAGTGAAAAGCTGATCTATTTTATTTATTGTAGATGGTTTTGTCACCTGGATGATGACAATTACCTGAATCTACGTGCCCTGTTAGATCTGCTTTCCGCCTTCCCACACAACACGGATGTTTATGTCGGACGACCCAGCCTGGATCACCCTGTGGAGACGCTGGACAAAGTTAAAGGCGATGGCTCGGTGAGATGGTCTAAAATTATTTTTCCTTTTCAGTAAGATGTTTGTATTAATAGAAAAGCGGGGGACCTCACTTATTGCTTCATGTGTTTTTTTTTTTTTTTTTTTTTTTTCCCCCGTTAAGGCATCTCTGAAGTTCTTGTTTGCAACTGGTGGTGCTGGATTCTGTATCAGCCGTGGTCTGGCCTTGAAGATGAGCCCCTGGGCTAGGTGAGTGAATCATCATTGAGCTAAGTGTGGAAAAATAGGAAGCGTCTGCATTGCCAACATCAACACATTAATATTTAAAGTGACATTAAACCCTCAGATTTTTTTTTACATAAACCAATACTGTTGTGTGCCTTACTGTAATCCATGGTTGTTTCCCTTCTCTTTGCTGCTCCTTTTTAAATCTGTATCTCTCCTCATGCTTGGGGAGAACTTCCCTTTGCAGCTGAGTGCCTCTTCCTGTAGTGCTGGCTCAGGTTGCGAACCTACACACAGACACCATGTATCCATTTCAGAGACAAGGCAGTCTGCTACAAAACAGAAGTTCTGCTCAGCATGAGAAGAGATACAGATTTAAAAGGAAGAGCAGCAAAGAGAAGGGAAACAACCATGGATTACAGTAAGGCGCACATTACACTATTGTTTTATGTTAAAAAATTTGAGGGTTTAATGTCACTTTAAGTGTCTGTAGCCCACCTCCACAGATGCAGTATATAACCAATTTTTTGACACCTACTCTATATGATATAAAGAATGTGGACACCTCTTGAAAATGTTCAAGTGATTGCAGTGAAGGGTACTGTAATACTACAGCATACAAAAACATTTTAGCTTCATACAACAGCATACAGCATACAACAACATTTGTGAGCTTCTAACCTTGCAGAAACAGTTTGGTAGAGGCCCTTTTCTATTCCAGCGTAAGTGTGCTCTTGTGCACAAAGCCAGCTCCATAAAGACATGGTTTTACCAGTTTCATGTGGTGTAACACGAGAGGCCTGAATAGAGCCCTGACCCCTTTTGAACACCTTTTTGGTATGACTTGGAATGCTGATTGTAAGCCAGGTCTTGTCTAAAATGAATACCTGGCTTTACAATTAAGCCCCGTCATAAGGGCAAAATGCGCCAGAGGGGGAGGTCATGGGTGGGGTGTTTCCTCTGGATGAATAAGGAGGTCTTCTTGTCCAACATGAGTACCTGGTTCGGCAATCAAGCCCCAAACACGGTAGAGTGAGGTCGTGGGTGCGGTGTCTCTTCTGGAGGTTGTTTTTTGAGTCTCATGGATTAGCTGTGTGTGGCTTCACATCTTTTACGACTAGAATGAGGAGGGGAAGTGATGGACACCAGACATGGACAGCACACGTAGCTGAGCTGGGAACAGCTCAGGCCTGGGAGTGTTCTCTTGGATCTGTCAGTACCTGACCTCACAAGTCTCGTTTGCATGAATGGGCACAAATTCCCACAGACACCCTCCAAAATCCTGAGGCAAGACTCCCCAGGAGAGTAGAGAATGTTATAGCTGCACAGGAGGGGCCAACTCCATATTAATGCCCATGGTTTTAGAATGGGAGGTACAAAAGGCTCAAATAAGTATGATGGTCGGTAATCTACACACTTTTGGATTTAGATCCTTTGTGGCTATTGAGAAATATAATTGTTGTATCCAGGGTTCAGCTTTAATCCAAAAACAACTAAATTATATTTTGGGGCTGCGGTCAACTGGCAGTTTTACCTATACCGTGTTACTGCTCTGTGACAGTGACCGAATTCTTTGCCTCATCTTTAGCATGGGAAACTTCATTAGCACGGCAGAGAAGATTCGGCTCCCTGATGACTGCACCATCGGGTACATTATTGAAGGATTGCTGGAGGTGAAAATGCAGCACAGCGACCTCTTCCACTCGCACCTGGAAAATCTAAACCCTCAGATTTTTTTTTACATAAACCAATACTGTTGTGTGCCTTACTGTAATCCATGGTTGTTTCCCTTCTCTTTGCTGCTCCTTTTTAAATCTGTATCTCTCCTCATGCTTGGGGAGAACTTCCCTTTGCAGCTGAGTGCCTCTTCCTGTAGTGCTGGCTCAGGTTGCGAACCTACACACAGACACCATGTATCCATTTCAGAGACAAGGCAGTCTGCTACAAAACAGAAGTTCTGCTCAGCATGAGAAGAGATACAGATTTAAAAGGAAGAGCAGCAAAGAGAAGGGAAACAACCATGGATTACAGTAAGGCGCACATTACACTATTGTTTTATGTTAAAAAATTTGAGGGTTTAATGTCACTTTAAGTGTCTGTAGCCCACCTCCACAGATGCAGTATATAACCAATTTTTTGACACCTACTCTATATGATATAAAGAATGTGGACACCTCTTGAAAATGTTCAAGTGATTGCAGTGAAGGGTACTGTAATACTACAGCATACAAAAACATTTTAGCTTCATACAACAGCATACAGCATACAACAACATTTGTGAGCTTCTAACCTTGCAGAAACAGTTTGGTAGAGGCCCTTTTCTATTCCAGCGTAAGTGTGCTCTTGTGCACAAAGCCAGCTCCATAAAGACATGGTTTTACCAGTTTCATGTGGTGTAACACGAGAGGCCTGAATAGAGCCCTGACCCCTTTTGAACACCTTTTTGGTATGACTTGGAATGCTGATTGTAAGCCAGGTCTTGTCTAAAATGAATACCTGGCTTTACAATTAAGCCCCGTCATAAGGGCAAAATGCGCCAGAGGGGGAGGTCATGGGTGGGGTGTTTCCTCTGGATGAATAAGGAGGTCTTCTTGTCCAACATGAGTACCTGGTTCGGCAATCAAGCCCCAAACACGGTAGAGTGAGGTCGTGGGTGCGGTGTCTCTTCTGGAGGTTGTTTTTTGAGTCTCATGGATTAGCTGTGTGTGGCTTCACATCTTTTACGACTAGAATGAGGAGGGGAAGTGATGGACACCAGACATGGACAGCACACGTAGCTGAGCTGGGAACAGCTCAGGCCTGGGAGTGTTCTCTTGGATCTGTCAGTACCTGACCTCACAAGTCTCGTTTGCATGAATGGGCACAAATTCCCACAGACACCCTCCAAAATCCTGAGGCAAGACTCCCCAGGAGAGTAGAGAATGTTATAGCTGCACAGGAGGGGCCAACTCCATATTAATGCCCATGGTTTTAGAATGGGAGGTACAAAAGGCTCAAATAAGTATGATGGTCGGTAATCTACACACTTTTGGATTTAGATCCTTTGTGGCTATTGAGAAATATAATTGTTGTATCCAGGGTTCAGCTTTAATCCAAAAACAACTAAATTATATTTTGGGGCTGCGGTCAACTGGCAGTTTTACCTATACCGTGTTACTGCTCTGTGACAGTGACCGAATTCTTTGCCTCATCTTTAGCATGGGAAACTTCATTAGCACGGCAGAGAAGATTCGGCTCCCTGATGACTGCACCATCGGGTACATTATTGAAGGATTGCTGGAGGTGAAAATGCAGCACAGCGACCTCTTCCACTCGCACCTGGAAAATCTGCAGAGACTCCCCCAGAATTCCCTACTGCAGCAGGTGAGTGTTCCCTATTCCAGGCACTGATGAATAAATGGGCACAGGGGGAATTACCTCTTCTTATGACCTTTATGCATTCATACCGTTATACTAAACGTGTTTTCTACCTGTTTGTTGAGTCAATATAATCTTGAAAAGGCTGTATAGATAAGCAAGCAGAGATCATTATCTCATGATCCTAATTTTATGCTCCACATATGTCCTTCCTTTGATGGCTGCCTCCATGTGCACAATTCGACGACCCCCCTCTCCCAATTGATTGCTTTAGTTAAAATGGATTCCTAAAATATATCTAAAACCCAAGGTTCTTTTTAATGATTTATTTATTTTGGGCAGAGTAGGGAAAGGTTAAATCGCTGGTCAGGCTTTTTGGGAGGAGCATCCTGTAAGAGATTTTTCTTTACTTCCTGACCTGTAGACAAAAAAACTCTCCATGGTGAGGGAAATGCCCCCTTTTGCCAATTCAAAATATTAGCTTTTCCCTCCTTTTTTTTAAAGTCCTGGTGACAGTGGTCACCAGAGCAGACTGAGAAAGCAAATCTCCCTAATGGGGATACTGACCGTAACTTGGAGGTGCAAGTTCTCAATCTGTAGCTCCCTATCTCACTTAGCTGTATTCTGGGACTTTACCCAAAACTCAAAAAAAAAGTTTTGGCTTTAGATAGACTCTGATATGCTTCCCTCCTCCACTGCAAGTCTCACTGTTCTGGCAGAGCCTGCTCATTACCATCCCATAGACTTCTATGGGGCTGCCTCCCTTCGTCTCTGGCCTTGGGTAATGTGCAGGTGCGATCTGGAGAGTGAGGCTTGCCGTTCTGGATGTAAATAAACACCAGAGGCCGTGGCCTTCGGATCAAGGTAAGTATGTACCTGTGGAGGGGGTGGGTGGGTTAGTTTAGGGCACCAAAAGGGTCAAAAATGATGAGTGCACTTTGCATGCACTTATCCCTACATTTTAAAAAACATTGGGGCAGCGGTGTATTTAACTTTGCTGCTGCCCTAGGATTCGTGGAGTGCAAGCCCCCGCGGACTGACCTGCCGATTCCCGTAGATGGCATCACTCTCTCGCCCCCAGCGCCAGCACCACAACACAGAGCAGCAGCCGATGACAGGAGGAAAACTTCCGCGTCACGTGACGGCCCGCAAGCAGCAGCGGCGCTGTGTGCTAGATGCCGGCTGCTGCTCTGTGTCGTGGCGCTGGTGGCGAGAGCGCACTATACAGAGGTGGGTGATGCCATCTACGGGAATCGGCGGGTCAGTCCGGGGGGGGAGGATGTGCAGCTTTGCCCTAGGCAAGGCAGCATCGCCGCCCTCAGCGAATCTGCCGCTCCAGGCAAACGCCTTGTTTGCCTCGCGGCAGATACGCCCCTGCATGGGGGGGAATTTATCAAAACTGGAGGAGACAAAAACTGGAGAAGAAGTGCATGGCAACCAATCGGTTTCTCTCTTCAGCTTGTTCAGTTAAGATTTCAAAATGAAAGAGAGAAGCTGATTGGTTGCCATGCACATCTGCTCCAGTTTTTGTCCCAGTCTTGATACATTTCCCTCAATGTTCTTGCCATGCATATGTTTTTATGTTGTCACTCTCCCAAGTTGAGCCACACTCCTTCTGTTTGTTTCTTCAGCCAGTGGTGGTCAGGTTGCCTAATTGCAGAACACTGTAAATTGTGGCCATTCATACATACATCTGCTGGTTGCAGGTCTGTGAGCTCTCACATTCCAGCAATGTATCAGAGTTGACAGAAATTTCTCACCGTTGGTAATTCTCAGTAAAAGATCTTCCTGTCCTCTAACCTGTCACAATGTCAGCACCGTATGATTTCTAGGCTTGTATTATATGTCCCAGGTGCTTGTGGCTTTATATATTCTCCTTTCTGTTTTATCAAGGTAACCCTGGGCTATGGTGGCCCCGGAAACAGAAGGAACATTGTACAAATTGCTGGAGCCTTCAGCCTAGAGCAGGACCCAACAAGGCAAGTCAAACCCTGCCCCACACAGCAGGTTTATTAATATGGTTGCCCAGCACACAGTCATGCGGCCTTTTTTTTTTTTCTACCTTTAATACAAACCTTAAATCCTGCTGCCTTCTGGCCGGGTCAGTGATTACATGGGCCCTTCCTCTTTTTCTGCGCCATTTTTGAGGGGGGACTTCCTGGAGAGTGTGGTGATCACATAATGACAAGCGAGTTCGCTTCTGTCCGGTAAAGCAGAGGCTGGCTTGACGACCCACCCCCAGAGGGCATGTCCATGAAGCCCTAAGTTCACAGGAAGTGGGTTGGATGACACTGGGCGTCATGGAAGTAGTCTGCCTAGAACACCACCGAAGAGGACATTGCAGGAGTGTCTTATGAGATCTGTATATTTCTGCTTAGGATGCCTTGACAGATGGCCCATGATTTTGCCCTCGCTTAGGCGCCATGGGTGGAGCTTGGGGTGTAAGGGAAGTACATTTTATTTATTTTTCTACTGATTTTATTTTTTAATAACTTTTTCTAATGTGCAATTCTGTGATTTAACATGGGGGGAGGCAGCTGAAGACTAAGCATACGTGATGTCAGTTGGCTTTAACTGCGTGCAAAGCTTACAGTTACAACTGTGAGATCAATTGTAATTTCCTGCCGCTGCGGAGTGAAAAATCAAGTGTAGAAGTAGAGAAAGGGGCCGCCATGACACTTAATGCGCCTGTGTAAATGTTGTGCTGACTTTTGTTTTTTCTTTTCCTGCAGGTTCAAAACTCTTCATTGTCTGCTTTATCCAGAGACTAGCTGGTGTCCACAGAAGAAGCGCCCGTCTTCCTTCACATAAGTTCCTTATCGCACATCTCGATTCCACGTCTTCCATTTTTTGTTTCTGTGAAACAATGTATAATGGCACCCGGTCTCTAAAAGCATGCCTGTCCTCATCTCGGTAGCAATCTTCACGGAGGATGGCAGAGAAGGTAGACAGACATTGTTGAAAGTTCGCATTTAGGTCTCGCAGCTTAGGATCAGCCCGTACAGATCTGCGTGGCTTCCATGGCCGTATCCTGGGAAGGACAGGTGCTGCGTGTGATTGTATGCAGCAGCCTGTCCTTCTTTATGGGAGTACGCCACCATACGCTCACCCAAGCTGCACATCCGTGCGGGTGTCCGTGCTCGGACGCAGACAGGATCCATCCTGTCAGCGTACGAGTACGGAAACCTGCAGGGATGTGCAGCTCGGGTGAGCGTAAAGCCGTGTACTCCCATAGAGAAGAACAGGCTGTGGCGTACAATCACACGCAGCACCTGTCCTTCCCGGGAGCGGCCCAATATGACAGTGCGCGCAGCACGGACTAGTACGGCCCCACTCTGAGCTGTGTGAATGGGGCCTTAAAGTCGCTAAAGCCCAAACCTTTTTTTTTTTTTCTCTTTTGTATTGAGCGAGGAGGGGAAGGTTATAACCCCTGTCATCTCCCCTCACTTCTTGTCCCATTGCCAAATCGGGAAGTAAGGGAAATCCCTTCTTGGTTCTCACCAGTGCTAGACCCCCCCCCCCCCTTATTCCAGTTGAAAATCAAATTATAGGACTTTCTCACTTTCACCACGACAAATAGAGAGTGAATCTCCCTCATGGGGGCACATAGGTATTCTTATCGCCTCTTCACTCTATCCAAATCTATGAAAAAGAAAGATTTGGCTTTAGGTATATGGCCCGTCTACCTGTTATCATGGCATGACAGCTGGGTTTGGTCATGAATGAGTTGGCATCAGCATGTTATATCGCCTCAGGACACCGCCGTACAGTGAAACCACAAACATGTCCATTACTTAACCTCCATGAAAGTGTCCCTAT